>NW_023270503.1:10597096-10789312 GCF_011800145.1 Mirounga leonina
TCTGTGGTAGATACAACCACAGTAAACTAACTGCTCATGAACATTGGTAAAATACAAAAAACACCTCTCTGGAGCTCTTTCTTCCCTGTCTCTGTACTCAAACCCTGAAGATAATCTCTATCTGGCCATGAAGATTCTGAAAACTTGCTGATGTTTATAAACTGGGATAACACTTACTTACCTGATCTGCCTAAGGACCCTGCTTCCACAAGGGGTAAGGGACTACTGGGTGAATCCCTAGAACAAAAACTTCACAATCAAGACATGCTCCAGCCTGAAAAATAATTACCTGAATTTGAAGTCATCGGAATAGAAGGGCTCAGGCCAGAATCACTAAAACAAAGAACAGGAATTTAACATAAGTCACACCAAAGAAGGCAATTTCCAAAAGCCCACGTGGGACTGGGTGCCATTTATCAGGCTGGTTACTTTATTTATTTTAAAATATATATATATTTTTTATTTGAGGGACGTCTGGGTGGCTCAGTTAAGCGTCTGCCTTCGGCTCAGGTCATGATCCCAGGGTCCTGGGACTGAGCCCCGCTTCGGGTTCCCTGCTCAGCAGGGAGTCTGCTTCTCTCTCTCCATCTGCCTGCCACTCCCCCTGCTTGTGCTCTCTCTCTCTCTGACAAATAAATACATAAAATCTTAGGAAAAAAAAAAGATTTTTTTATTTGAGAGAGAGTGCGAAAAAGAGCATGAGCAGGGGGAGAGGCAGATGGAGAGGGAGCGGCAGACTCCCTGAAGAGCAAGGAGCCCAATGCGGGGCTTGATCCCAGGACCCTGGGATCATGACCTGAGCTGAAGGCAGACGCTTAACCAAGTGAGCCACCCAGGCGCCCCAGGTTGGTTATTTTAAAGGGATACAGAGATAGATGGTACTGTTTTATAGGATATCCTACTATACTAACCAGGAAGGGTGATCTGTTCTGAGGGGTGTAAGAAACCGCCTGCATTTGTTAAGAAGAACTCTTAGTCTGGAACATCATGGAGACTAATCATGGGGAAATGACAGGGACATGATTTGCCAATGGAAATCATTCCATTAGATAATGGGGTGGAAAGAGGAGGCATGGTGGGGGAATTTACTAATTTTTGAAAAGAAAATCAAAGTAGCAAAGTAGGACTCTAGGGGGCCAGCTATGTTTCTCAAAACTGTCAGTATCGCAGTGTTTCTGAGACAGACTGCTAAGATAAGAATTCTGAGTTCTTCTAGCTACCCAATTATTACGACTCTGCCATGTGGGTGGGGTCCCCATGGAAATGTCTGAAACTACCTGTAAAAGCCAAAGCATCCCAGACGACGCCCCCCCACCGCCCCGGACTAGTTACCCACATGTCAGCCTGCCGCCGGAGCCACTGCTGGCAAGCACTGCTGTCCTGGATGTACTGCAGGACTTCCGAGAGCATGGTGCGTTTAAGGCGCTCTTCCTCCCGCGTCTTCTTGAGGTGGTCATAGGTTCTGGCACCTGAAGGTGACAAAAACAGCAGGACTGCGATGACAACACAGCAGAACTAACTGAAAGGCTTCCTCACTGACCAGCAAACAGTTCGCCGCTTTTTGGTTTCTTTTGCAAAACTGCTTCCGGGGCGCCTGGTTGGCTCAGTCGGTGAAGCGTCTGATTCTCGGTTTTGGCTCGGGTCATGATCTCAGGGTGGTGGGATCAAGCCCTGTGTGGGGCTCCGTGCTCAGTGGGGAGTCTGCTTGAGATTCTCTCCCTCTCCCTTAGCGCCTCCCACTCTCTCTCTAAAATAAATAAATTTTTAATAAAACACAAAAAACTGCTTCCACAATTATTTTTCTTCTTTAGAAGATTTTATTTTTTAAAGATTTATTTATTTGAGAGAGTGAGTGAGCAAGAGAGAGCACGAGCAGGGAGAGAAGCAGGCAGAGGGAGAAGCAGGCTCCCCGCTGAGCAGGGAGCCCCAAGTGGGGCTCCATCCCAGGGCTCCAGGACCACGACCCAAGCTGAAGGCAGACACTTAACCAACTGAGCCACCCAGGCGCCCCTATTTATTTATTTTTTTAAAAGATTTATTTATTTATTTGAAAGAGAGAGAGTGAGTGAGCATGAGCAGGGAGAGGAGCAGAGGGAGAGAATCTCAAGCAGACTCCACGCTGAGTGCAGAGCCCCACACCAGGCTTGATCCCAAAACCATAAAATCATGATCTGAGCCAAAACCAAGAGTCGGACATTTAACCGACTGAACCACCCAGGTGCCCCTATTTATTTATTTTAGAGAGAGAGAGATCACGGGCAGGGGAAGAAACAAGGGGAAGGAGAAAGAATCTCAAGCAGGGCGCCTGGGTGGCTCAGTTGGTTAAGCGACTGCCTTCGGCTCAGGTCATGATCCTGGAGTCCCTGGATCGAGTCCCGCGTCGGACTCCCTGCTCGGCAGGGAGTCTGCTTCTCCCTCTGACCCTCCCCCCTCTCATGTGCTCTCTCTCATTCTCTCTCTCTCAAATAAATAAATAAAATCTTTAAAAAAAAAAAAAAAAAGAAAAAGAATCTCAAGCAGATTCTGTGCTGAGTGGGGAGCCTGACACAGGGCTCGATCTCACGACCCTGAGATCATGACCTGAGCCAAAACCAAGAGTTGGATACTCAACCGACTCAGCCACCGAGGCGCTCCCCAAAATTATTTTTTTAAGAGCAATCTGATTCCCTTAGTTTGAAATCCCTTTTTTGACAAGAAATAATTAAATTTTTATTCTCTTCCTAGCTTTAAGAAATTTGGAGGCAAAAGCCCCCCAAACAGAAAAATACAAAGAAAGTAAGAGTCACTTATGTTTCCACACCCCAAAAATAACTAACTTTTAATACGGTCATGTTTTTCAAAGTTACACAAGTCCTATATGCATATACTCTTCTTTTAAAAACCAATTAAAATTACAAATAAAAATAAGTCCTCATTGACTAGCACGATTCCTTTCCCAGGTGCAATCAATATCAGGTAAGCAAAACCTGGTATCAGCGTCTTATTAAACAAAGGTTGCATGGTGTTTTCTCCATGTTAACAAAGGTGTACAGATTCCAAAGTAACCAAACCAGTGAGTTTTAAGCCATGTTCCATAAAGCCCCAGGAGCCCATGAAAATATCTCAGGGGTTACTGTGAAGAGCAAAGACACTACCATGTACAGGTGGTTTGGGTTCTGTAAATGACCTGCACCATCAGGCTTCAAAGTAGTCCCACTTTCCTCTTATTTATAGATTAGGGCTCTACATAAAATTTCATTTTGAAATAGTTTCCATTGTTAAAAATAAAGAACCATTACACTAGGCTGAACTTACACCCCACAAGGCTACTTCTCATGGGTAGTGGGTGATAGCTTTCAAGCAACAGAAAGGAGGGAATGCTAAAGATCTAACAAAACATGGAGCGCCTGGGTGGCTCAGTCTGTTGGGCATCTTTCTTCGGCCCAGGTCATGATCCCACGGTCCTGGGATCGAGCCCCGCACCGGACTCCCTGCTCAGCGGGAAGCCTGCTTCTCCCTCTCCCACTCCCCCTGCTTGTGTTTCCTCTCTCACTGTCTCTCTCTCGGTCAAATAAATAAATAAAAATCTTTAAAAAAAAAAAGATCTGGGGCGCCTGGGTGGCTCAGTCGGTTAAGCATCTGCCTTCGGCTCAGGTCATGATCCCAGGGTCCTGGGATCAAGCCCCGCATCGGGCTCCCTGCTCTGCGGGAAGCCTGCTTCTCCCTCTCCCACTCCCCCTACTTGTGTTCCCTCTCTCGCTGTGTCTCTGTCAAATAAATAAATAAAATCTTTAAAAAAAAAAAAAGATCTAACGAAACAAGAGAAACTGCCATTTATTGAGCATTTACTGTGGGCCAGGTACTGTGCTGTTTTCATGCATTATCTCTAATCTTACTAACTCTAAGAGACTTGGAAAATTGAAACCCAAACAAAATTACAAATCTGATAAACAGGAGAGCCAGAACCCAAACCCAACCTGTCCAAGTCTATACCTCAAGCCCTCTTACTACTGTAACACACTGCCTTCCCTTATGACCTGGCTCTATCTCAAGTATCTCTTTAACCGTTTCAAACCTTAGTTTCTTCATTACATGGAAATAACAATGCCTATCTCCTAAGTTTGTTATGAGAATCACATGATACCATCCAGGTGAAATGCTAAGCACAGGGCCTGGTGTATGGTAAACAGCTGCTATTTAGATGTTAGCTGCTATTAATATAATTATTATTACTACCTTAAGTAACTGGGATGCAAGCACATAGAGCCATTTGAAGCTTGGTTAATACAAATGATCAGACGATGCATCACAAAATTTTAAAAGGCTGAGGCTAAAAATTAGAATACAAAATCCTTTTTTTTTTTAGAGGCCACAGCAGATTCCCAAACCTAAAGCAGCACCTCTCTTTTGTGTCGTCACTTTTATTTTACCTGAGATAATCCATACAATGGCATTTATAAGGACTAAACAGATGAGACTTTACTGGAAAGATCAAAAACTCACTCCAAAAAAGGAAAACTTGTTTAAAAAAAATCCACATGGCCTCAAACAGAGACTTCCTCTATGTGTTTAGAAGACACTTGCCCCCAATACAATGTGTAGCTTAAGCATACTTACTACAAAAATTGGTAATGCCTGCTGTCCTGTATTCCTGGAGCCTCTTGATTTCCCTTCGGAGTTCAAATTCCACTGTTTATGCCAAGAAGAATGAAGGAGAAAATTTGGAAAAACAATATCATCATCAATGAACACTTTTGCTGTTATTTTCAGTAATTCTCCCTTATATACGAGACCAGGCAATTCCATTTGAGGGATCCTATACGTTGGTGACATCTCATTAGAAATTTTACCCTCGAGCTGAGGAAAGCCTACGCTAGCCATCTTTTGGCTGCCATGGCCAACTGGAAAATGCAGCTGGAACTGTCCCCCAGAAAACATACAGTGAACCGGCTGAGTTCATTTAGCTACAGAAGGAACAAATATAATTTTTTTAAACAACTAAGTTTCCCCGCTCTATTTATCCTCTATTAACAGGTTTACCCACATAACCAAATTCTTTTATAAAACCTGTCTCTGCTATTACTTGATGTGGCCCTTTTGCGAGCAAAGGACAAAAGCTCTGTGCTCAAGTCCCAGATAGTTTCTTTACAGCTTTTCTCCTATAGGAACAAAAGAGCATTGTTTTCCATAAACCAAAGATTTCTGCCTCCTCTAAGTGCACAGCTCAGGTTGCAACTGCTTGGGTTATTACGTGATAGAACATTCAAATTTGAGTGCTTTGAAAGAGAGCATGATGAAGGAAGAGCCTGAACAAGCCATGGGGTGTAATTCTTTGGAATGACGCATAAACCAGGGGTGGCACAAACTGGGACAGGAAGTAAAAGATCAGTCACCCAGTACAAACCACACAAAGAATGCCAACCAAACACGGTGCTTGACGAGGACAACCAACCTGGCTCAGATAAATGCCTGCAATGCCATGCAAGAAATATTTGCATGATGAGAACAGGGTAAGAGCCTTGGTAAAGCATTCTCCCAGAACTAAATTTGAGGGTCAAATACACAAATCTAGTGAAGAAAGGTGTAGCCTAAGCCACCCAGTCCAGATTATTGTAAAGTGTAGGCCTCACTGCCTTAACAACTTCAATTTTTTTATTGTGAAAAATCAAATGGTAATTGGGTAGAGTCTCTCAGGAAGACAGGCAAAAGAATGGTGGAAGTACTGGGAAGCCTGGCTGGCTCGGTCCATAGAGCATGGGACTCTTGATCTTGGGGTTGTGAGTTTGAGCCCCACACTGGGCATAGAGATTACTTAAGGAAATAAAAAAGTGGGTTTTTTTTACTTAAAAAGAGAGAGAGAGAGAGAGAGAATGATGAGGGAGCCTGGGTGGCTCAGTTGGTTGGGCGTCTGCCTCCAGCTCTGGTCATGATCTCAGGGTCCTGGGATCGAGCCTCGCATCAGGCTCCCCGCTCAGCGGGGAGTCTGCTTCTCCCTCTACCCCTGCTTCTCCCTCTACCCCTGCTTGTGCTCTCTCTCACTCTCTCAAATGAATACATAAAATCTTAAAATAAAATAAAATACTTAAGAGAGAGAATGATGGAGGTACTATCTCTATGAGTCATCCAACTCTGTCCCCATTTTAAAATCTAGTTTTAATACTAAAGTATTTATGAACAAAATGATCTGATGTCTGGGATTTGCTTCAAAATAATCCAGCTGAAGGTGAGAGAAGAGGGGGTGATAAAAATGAAACTGGATTGGCCATGTGTTAATTGCTGAAGCTGGGTGATGGATACATGGGGGTTCATTACACTATTATGTCTATCTTTGTATATATTTGAAAACTCCCATAATAAAAAGTGGAGGGGGAAACTACTAAACTACTGCTTAGCTGGGAAAAAAGAAAGCTACCAGCCTTTTTAACCTCTTCTGTCCTACCCCCAAAGTCCCAAATTTAGTTCATGGTAATAAAGGGGAAGAAAAGATAAAAATATCCATTTATTTATTTATAGAACTTCACCTAAAACATACCATTTTCTCTCCTATTTATATCAACACACACACACACACACACACACACTTATGCAAGGCTTAAAAAGCACCTACGTGCGTGGCTTTCAATGAACTTGTCGTGCTCCATTGGCCCCACTATCCTTGCAAATCGCCTCATTGTTTCGTAAAGGTCTTGGACTTCCTTGGGATACCGCCGTTCCATTACTACAGAGAACATAAAACACAACCATGCCATAGAGAATATAAGAATCTCTAAGTTCTCTGCATTTCTTTTATAAGAAGTGAGATGGAAGGACACTATGCCTAACCTCACATGACTAATTTACCCATGACGGGAAGCAAACAGGAAAGCCAAGAATGCAAAACACTAATCATCAAGATAAGAGCATCCCAGTGACTATCATACAGGGATGTTGTTATCCCTGGAGAACTGAAGACCGTCTGCATCACTGAGTGCCCTGGTGACCTCCACACCTCAGGCTCTTCATCTGTACAGGGGCAGGGACCGTTGGCAGTAATGGGAAAGATGATTAAAGGCAGATCACCATATTCTTAGGAACAACGTTGGGCAAAATTTCTGGTATTAACTTCCGCAGGAAAACAAGGGAAGTGCAGATACAATAATCCATCTAGAAGAGGTAGACTAGCCTAGAAAAAAAAGTGTGCTATCTTTCATGCCCCACCAGAAATCTCCCTAACAACACGGCCTCCAGTGAGGCATTTATTTCTTCACTCTCTATCAGGGTCATTTTGCCTTCCTCTAAACTAAGTACCACAACTAAATTTACTACTAATGAAGTTATATTTTGATAACTATCATCCACGTAAATGGTATATACACAGGGTAGCCACAGTCAGTAACTCTGAGGATCACTAACGACCAAATTTCTAATAAAAAGTAGTATCCGCAAAGAAGATGGGGAGTAAAACCTACCAACAGTACGTGGTAGGTTGGAGTAGCCAGAACAGCTACTTGGTCGTTTCAATCAGATGCACTAGGCTGAAACTAGGTGATTAGATGAGCTAATCAGTAACTAAGCTAGTTCTGCTCACTTTTGGACTACAGATACAAGCTTTCTGTCATGACAGTTATTTAAATTAAGTCCTTTCCTCAGCTGAATCTCTTCCCTTGAGGGAGACATTCTTATCCACAAATTCCAGGTGCTGATCTGATGGGCAGCCATAGACTATTTTGACTACCAAACCCTCCCCCCACCAAAACCAAAAGCAAAAAAACACCCTACAGGGATAGTACAGAAGAATTAGGAGTAAAAACTTTAAATTTGATGAAAAAACCCCTCTGCCTACAATATTAAGGTCACATACACTCACTAAAATGGCAATTGACACCTCTGAAACCAACAAAGCCTCCTCTCAGCTTCTAAACGTACAAAATACAATTAAAAAGAATAATCAGGCTAAACTGACCTCTGTTTACCAGCTGAGAATAGAGTTTATATGAGAGTCAAGGTCTATTGACCTTGGTCAAACCCCTATTGACCTATTATTGAAAGCCCAGGCATTCAGACATGGGAACCCACTATTGTAGCTACTAGAATATGACCAATAATTGTCTATAGAAAGGGCAATGGAAATCTGATCCTGAGTTATTTTTGCAAACCCACAGTCCTCAGTGAAGGATGAGGTTAAACCGGCAATCTCATCTATTGCTAGAAGGAATATAAATTGGTACAACCATCTTTTGGAAAACAATCTGGCAGTGCAGGTCAAGCATTTTTAATGATCACATTTTTTGACCTATTACCTCCACTTCTGGGAATCTACCTTAAAAAAAATTCTACATATATATAAAGCTTTATTCACAAATTCATCATAGGATTATTTATGATTAAAAAAAAACTGAAAATAAGCTAAATATCTAATAAAAGTTTAGCATGTTATATACTTATATATATACAACATATTACATAACTATTAAGAGGGACATCTTCAAAACACCTCAATCACTTGAAAAAGTGTTAACAGAAAGTGAAAAAAAATGTAACATACTTATTTATGATCACAACTATATTAAAAAACACTTAACCCATGACTGGCTGACCTGAACCCTACAATGGCTCAGAGTGTCAAGCCCTCTAAGATTCTATCAACTAGGATAAGAAGCACAATAATCGTTAGGAACTTTTACAAAAAGGACTACTGTGACATACAAGTATTCTAACATTTCTATATAAATACTGTAATCATATTATGAGTCATCATTCTTATTTGCTGAACAAATTCTACAGTGTAGAAGAAGAAAAAGTACAGAGACTTTCTGCTCAGCCTAGGTATCTCCAATATTTAAAACAGTAAGGTCAAAGTGTGCATTCACTTAGAAGTCATTATAGTTTTACTATCACCATCATACAATGCTAGATGTCTGTTTGTCCACTACTATGCAAAATAATGGTTGCTTTTCCCATAAAAATGTTTAACAACCCAATGACCAAGGTTATGTTAACATATAGTTCCTACCCACTTCCAGAAAATGATCCATTAATAGTCATGCTGTAATTATGATTACAGCTTTACTTTAAAAAAAAAAAGTATCATACAAGTGTTGATCATACATTAATGGTTCTGAACTCTACTATGTAACTGAATTTCCTTGAAGATTTCTTAAAAATGCTCTAGCACTAACCCTCAGAGATTCTGACTTAATTAGCCTCAGGTGATACCCAGGCATCAGAATTTTTTTTAAAGCTTCCAACATGAGATGCTCGGGCGCCTGGCTGGCTCAGTCGGTAGAGCATGTGACTCCTGATCTCAGGGTCGTGAGTTTGAGCCCCGCACTGGGTGTGGAGATGACTTAAAAAAAAAGCTACCTACATGATGCTAATACGCAACTTGGATTAAGAACCACTGCCATAAATGATTTGTTCAAGACTGTTCAATAATGTTGGAAGAAATTTTAAAATAAAGCAGCTAATACTTACACTGAAACTTTCTAAGGTTGATTAATCCATGGTCTCTTATAATTCTAGGATGAAAACCACAATAATGTATATTATAATTAGTTCCACATCTAATAATGTCTTCCACATACAGCTTTTATTACACATTTGAAACACTATGAGGTGGAATACTGAGGTTCAAAGACACCATCATTCCCCACTAAGTTCTGAAGGGTAGTGAGTCTGCTAACACAATTTTAGGCTTTCAAGCATCATATATTTTTCCTCTCCTTGCACCTGATAGACTCTCAGTAACTGTTTGCTGGATGAATGAATGAGCACTCAAAAATACTGAAATACATGTCTATAACTTGGAATGAAACAGAAGGGAATCTGTGTCTGTGTCATAAGAATTAATCTGTTCAATTTAGGGAACTGATAATTGAGAACAGTCATTTAAGGGAAACGGCTAAACCATAAAAGGGCACCGTGATCACACCTTCAACATTTACAACTGCACACGTGTACATTCACAGAATGTTTTGAAGCTATTTGAAATAAATATTGTGCATGTTTAGTGGAAGGGCCTCAACATAAAATCTAACAGCATCCTCAACCACTGAGTTCCACAATACTGGCTAGCTCTAATTATGTGTTTTAAGCAAAAACAGAATTTAGGTAAACCATGCAGAGCTGTGTCTGGAACCGCAGGTATTCATGACTAGTGATGAAGCTTCTCACAGGGTCAGCTGGGTAATCTCCTTCGGCACTTCTCAGAAGCTGACTCTAGGCACGCTTTACTTTAAGGTCACATCTTGGTCCCTCAAGAGTGCCTCCCAAGTCCTATTCCTCTTTTTTTGTTGAGATGCCACTGTGTTTCTACTCTGTAACACCATGATAACACACACACATGTTCATACCCCTGCATACCCTTTTCTGAACTGTTAACAGTCTCTGTAAGCTAACAGGGGTCTGGGATCCATAATTTCTCAGTCTGAATGTATGTTTTTTATTCTGCTGCAAAGAGAAGGAGTAACTGTCTGAAACCTGTTCAGAATTTCTTTGAAATCCTATTTTAGATAAGACTTCTCATAAAAAATGAGCAGTTAGAATGAAAGCATTAAAAAAAAGCGTAACAATTTGATAACACCTTGAATTTATCTTGTTCCTTTTTTCCTTAAAACAGTGCACCCATATTATTCAATGGTCATCATAACATAAAGAAAGGGTAAGAAAGAGGAGGTAAAAAAACAAACAAAAAAAGGACAAGTATTATTATCCGCATTTGACAGATGGAAAAATTAAGGACCAAGGAAGATAAGTGTCTTCCTCAAGGTCACAAGACAAGCCACAGCTAGAATGTACTATGGGCTATATGTGGTCAATAGTCCATACCTGAAAGAAGGCTGGATGGTTTTCTATACTTACTTTTTTCGCCTTTGTCTCTCCTTTAACCTGGAATGATAGATATCTACTACAGCCATCTTCAGAGCTATAAACAAACACATACACACACATAGATATAAAGCCAAGACAAAAATAAATCTTTTATCCGAATGGTCTTAAACCTTGAACCTCATATTGCTAACTATTCCACACTCACTGGTCTAGGCACTTTGTCTCTTGGAAACAAAAATATCCTAGGATACTGAATTTCTTTGTCAGTAAATTACAGTGAAGATCTTTTTTCCTATGTATCTGTTTGTATGGCATTACCCTATAGATAACAATTTCTGCTTTCTACTGAACAGCTTTTGGCCATGCCTTGTTATGCATATTACTAGGTTTCATATAATGGGAGTCTGAACTTTGGTCATACACGGGCTAGAAATCGCATCTATTAGAGTAGTCATAAAAATGAATATTGACTGGGGTTATAACCTCACAGGAGTAAGTTCAGGAGACAATATCAAAAAAGACTGATATGAATAAGGTGCAGCAGAGACATTTTCCCAGAGTAGCACTTTTCAGTTGTGGAGCAACAACTATTTAGGGGATAGTTTTGCATGCAGTAGTGAAAAGTTCCACTAACTGGCCTAACAACCCCAAAGCTATGTTCTGCTTTGTTGCGCATGTTCCAATCCTTTCCTGGCTTTAGCCTCATGTTAAAGACACAGGGAATTAGGAGAAAACAGTCAGCAGATGGCAAAAGGTTTCATCAATTCAATAGTTCTGGTTCTCTTTCTTTCCCTGGCCAATTTTTCCAGCTTCAGAGTTCCTCAGGGTTCTGTTCTCATCTTTCTTTTCACCCCTCATCTTATTCCTATAAACTCATCCACTCCTATGGTTCCAAGTACATCAAAATATATAATCTCAAACTCAGATATTTATTTTAAGCTCCAGACCCTATCTGGATATCTCTACTCACATAGTCCTCAGTTACAAATTTGTACTTTACCTCTTTCCCAAAACTCTGTTGTCCAAGACAGAAATCAGCCTGACTCTCCCTCCCCTCCCTCCATATCCAGTCAGTGAGTCTTACCTATACTGAAGGCTTCAGTCTGTCTCGAATTCATCTCTTCCTCTTTGTCCCTAACCCTATTCCTTAGCTCGGGTATCTTGTCTCACCTAGATCACTGCATGTACTTTTTAGTAACTCCAGTCTATCTTATTCTAATTCAACCCTTCAAATGGTACCAGGGTAATGTTTTTAAGCATTATCTGATGGTGTATTTCCCCTGCTGACAATTTTTCCAGTGGCTTCCCATCCACTTACAGGAGTTCAAACCCTCACATATTATACAGAACTCCTTATTGCCTTGAATCTCCCTATCTTCCCAGTTTCGTTTCCTACCATTCCTTCATATGCCCTATACACCATGCAGGCAAAACAATCTGCCCTCGCTCACAGAGCTGCTAAGTACAGAGCAGGGATCCAAACCCAGTTTGATTCTAGAGCCTTGGAGTAGCAGAGACACTGAAATTGCCCAACATGTTTACTTTGTGAGAGTAGAGAAATCTGGCTTAACTAAAAATGAAATGAGTGTTTAAAAAAAAAACAAACTCAGAAGTAAACAACTCCCACAGGCTTTTTATAATCTGAAGACCCTCTGAAGTTAAGAAATAAAGACCAACCGTTAACAGCTCTAGAAGAAACTGAAGACTACTTGACTTGGCACTGTGCAACACAAACCATTCTTAACTATAATCCATGGATTCTGAAGGAACTTTTTTTTAAAGATTTTATTTATTTATTTGAGAGAAAGAGAGAGAGGGAGAGAGAGCACAAGTGGGGGGAGGAGGGGCAGAGGGAGAGGGAGAAGCAGACTCCCAGCCAAGTGGGGAGCCCGATGCCCGATGTGGGGCTCGATCCTAGGACCCTGGGATCATGACCTGAGCCGAAGGCAGACCCTTAATGACTGAGCCACCCAGGCACCTGGATTCTGAAGGAATCTTAAAATTTAATGATTTCAGTAGATTCTGGAACTATCTTAGTAACTTGTTATCCCCTTAGGCTTTGTGTAAGTTGAGAGTTTGATGGGTTTTGTTTTAATTACTGAATGTAGTCACAGAAGAAAGAGGCTCTAGAGCACAACATAATGACCTGACACGTGTCCTTTGAAAAACTAAAATATACTATTCAGATGGTAGGTAATAAAATTTAACACACCAGCCGTGCAGCCAAGAATTTATTGTGTATGACAATCACGTCTTCCAGGTTAGTGAGCTTCACTGAACCAAAATAGAGCCTAGAGCCTCTGTAATACTGATAAACAAAAAAGGCAATATAATCTCATTGCTCATCAGAAGGATGTGAGATACAAATTCAAGTTTAACCCATGGGGGCAATAAGTCAACACAGATTTGCATGTTCTCCTAGAATAACTTTTAAACGTTGTTTTCAAACGTTTCTTATTTGAAACGGACAAGTTAGATCAGCTTTAGCTGAACCTCTTCTCCCTATTCTACCTCAGCTACCTTTTCCTGTAGTAGTCTCTGAGGGTACCTCCGTGGAATAATTTGAAACCCATACTTTTGCTTCCTGAAACTAGATTTTAAGGCAGGAAAAAAAATGCAACCAATCAAGTAAGAGAACAGTACACAATGGCTCGTTACAATCACGAATTTCTTTCAGTATATAAAACAACAAAAGTTGAGTAATGTACAATTCTGAGGCAGTGTCAATATGGTATTCCTGACAAGATAATAAATTCTGGATACTCCATGCTGACTCATTACTGTGCATCTCACTGCTACCTGGTCTCAGGACAGTCTCAGATTAAAAGGAAGAAATAACAAAATCTAACATGTGGGGCTATGAACAGATGCACTATATATGTATGTAACTTCAATCACTGGGAAATGACCAGGAATACTTTATCTAGGCCATTCTGCCTTGAGTCTGAGATAAAAATAACAAATTCTAACTGGATGATCTGAAGAGGTAAGTGGATGCATTACTTTTTAAAGTTTAAGTATAAAGAAAAAAGTATTAGTTACTACAGATTTTCTTTGTTCATTTCTAATAAGTTCAAAATTTTATTTATCTAAAGATTTTATTCAGGGGTGCCTGGGTGGCTCAGTCAGTTAAGTGTCTGCCTTCAGCTCAGGTCATGATCCCAGGATCCTGGGATTAAGCTTTGGGCTCCCTGCTCAGTGGGGAGTCTGCTTCTCCCTCTCCCCGCCCCCCTGCTCTCTCACTATTGCTGTCAAATAAATAAAAATAAATTTTTAATAAATCTTTAATAAAGAGAGAGAGAGAGTGCACGCATAAGCAGGGGGAGCAGGAGAGGGAGAAGCAGGCTCCCTGCTGAGCAAGGAGCCCGATGTGGGGCTCGATCCCAGGACCCTGGAGATCATGACCTGAGCCGAAGGCAGCTGCTTAACTGGCTGAGCCACCCAGACGATCCAGTAAGTTCAAAAAGTTAAACAACACTGCTTTATTTTTCCTCACAACCATCCACAGATAAAAATAATTCAATAATATCAGATTCAAGATTTAAGGCAATGGTTTTCAAACTTTTTTTTAGGTAGAACTCTTTCTATAAGTGAGCTCTTTCTTGATGTAGAGGGTTGTTCCATATAAAAGCCCAGGTATCATGAAATACCCCACTGCTTTCTAACACCCTGCTGTAGTTTGATAAGCTCTAGACTGCTGTGCTGGTGGAGATGCACTTGATATCCCTGTGTGGTGGAACAGGCAGGTACGAATAGGGAGGAGAGGATGTGTCTCTAACCAAACACAAGTTTTACAGTGGACTCTAACTCTTTTTCATATGAGAAACAGAATTAGGCAGTCAACAGTTCAAGGCAGGAGAAGCAAAAAAAGGAGGGGAAAAAAAGCTACGGACACAGTTAACACACAGCTGAGTACTTATCACATTCCAAGCTCTTTCTGGGTCTTATCTTATTTACCTACCCAAACAAGATGAATTCAATAGGAAAAAAAACGACTTGCAGATCTAGTGGAAATTATTGCTAATTCTGAAAACATATTTCTGTAATCTTTTTTTTTTTTTAAGATTTTATTTATTTGAGAGAGAGAATGAGAGAGAGAGCAGGAGAGGGTGGAGGGTCAGAGGGACAAGCAGACTCCCCGCCGAGCAGGGAGCCCGATGCGGGACTTGATCCTGGGACTCCAGGATCATGACCTGAGCCAAAGGCAGTCGCTTAACCAACTGAGCCACCCAGGCGCCCATACTTCTGTAATCTTTCTAAGATATTAACTTATCAGGTTGTTTCCTGAGATTTGTGTGGGAATGACTTAATTAACACAGAAAAAAAAAAAAAACTGAAGAGACTACAAAAAAAAAAATCTATCGATACTGACAACTGGTTTCACTGCTTGATCACTTCAATAGTTTGGACTGTGCAACTGGCTCTGGAGAACAAAGGGAAGGAAAGGCACACACAGAAACAAATGGGAGAACTGGAATTCTCCCAGAGGAAAATGCGTATTTGGAAGCCGACTCTTTTCTTTGCACTCAGATAGCAGCAACTGATTATAAAGTCTTAACTGCATGAATAACCCAGGGAGGACCACAGCACAGCAGGTAGAACAGAAATGAGAAGGCAGACACTGAAAGAATGGGAATCACAGGTTCACATTCTACTTAAAGTGACTGGAAGTTCCAGGAAAGCAGGCAAACAAAGAACCAGAGATTATAAACAAACCAACCAAAACCACCCATAACCTATTCACTCCTGAAATCTCAGCTTTGGGGGAAGAATTGTCTCCCTGTGATTACACTGGGGACTGATAATAAAGTTTCTAAACGGCTGGCCTTAAAATATTTCAAGAAGTGGGCATAAGTCAGAGGCAGTTCCTTCCCACTGCAGTGTATTTCTAACATTGTTCAAAATAGCTGGCAACATGTCTCTGTTTTCCTGACAGAAGGCACTTACTGCTTGCTTGGCAAGAAAGCCAACTCAGAGACCTTAACTGCAGGGAAGCCAATCAAAATCCCTATTGCAACCACACAAGCACAAACCTGTGACTCAGGTATTCCCCAGAAGCAAAGCTTTTTAAAAGTCATTTCCCCCAAAAGCTTTTGGTCAAGATGTACACAATTAATTCTGGGACGGAAAGAAGATGATGGGACCTAATGGTTAAAGTCAGCAAGTAGGAAGCCATAGTTACTTAAGTCCTTTGTGCACTTTCTTGAATGTAAAGTGGGAAAATATCTACCCCTACTTCTCAGCAATGTGGTTAAGCTATAGAAGATAACAAATGTGACATTTCACAAACACACACAAAAAAACCCAGCAATAAAAATGCAAGGTTGTAAAGATGATAAATATTGTACAGTATTAACAACATAGATTCTGGAGATGGCTCTGTCACTAGCAGGTTATATGACCTTAGGCAAGTTACTTGATATTTCCATTCTTCAGTTTCCTCATCTATAAAACAGAGATGTGGATGATGATGACAATAATGCCAAGCTCATAGAGTTTTGTGAGGATTAAATGAGGTCACGTGTGAAGGGCATAGAATGGTACCTAGCAAACAGTAAAGGCTGTATGTATAAGCTATTATTACTAACAGCATTTATGTCTAAAATGTCCTAAGCATAAAACTTTACATGCTTTATATGCCTTTAAAGGGAAGGGTACTGCCAATAGGTAGCTAAGTATACACAGTGACAAGGCTGGACCTCTAATCTACTAACCATTCAATTATCTAAAGGCTGACAATATGAGCCAAAGAAGAGAAAAAAGGAAAAAAAAAAAAAAGGTGGGGGAGTATCCATGCCTGGCCAAGAAATTGTGCTGAAATTAGTTTTCCAAATAGAGGAAGAGTAATCTGTCCTAATGGGCAACCCTATGAAGTGTTGAAAACACCAACCCAACACATAGGAAGGAGCGCACAACACCTGTTGCTTGCCTAGGTTATAGGACAGCAATGATTAGAAGATGCTGCACTCAGGGTTTTAGAACCTGTGAAACTCTGGGAAAGGGGATTCCACAAATCGAGGAGCGGTTTTCCCAAATGGAAGCACACTGGGGAGAGATGGCCCACAGGAAAAAGGAACACCACTATGCATCTACACTGAGATCCCAAACATACCAGGACACAGGAGAATGCCAAGTTATGAGTCTTCTGCGTCACTCTTTCTGAGCCAATAATTTCTGCTTATTTCAATAAATACATGGTGGGGTCATTTAGGGATCCCAGAACTTCCTTATTTTCTTCCTCAGACACTGCTGCACTTGCAGTATCCTTTCCAGGCCCATTCTGAAAGCCTCTGGTATGGCTGGAATGCAATCAATTATCCCTCCACTGTATCCCAGGCCTCTATAATGGACCATTCAAACCCATCATATTAGACAAATTCCATGAATCATAGCAAAAATTTTGGGTGAGGAAAAGAGCTTGGTGGCTTCAGCCCTGGGATGGAATATAAAACCCAGCCAGTTTGTTTCCTTGCCGTAGTTATATAAGTGAGGGAACATAAAAGGAATGTTATTAACGCTCAGTAATATTAAGAGTATAATGTTGTAATGGAATGGTAATAACACCAATCTCAATTACATATTATCTTCATTGGAGACATTCACACTCTGACTAATCAGTGTTACCCCTCCTTTACTGGCAGTGGACATACACAGAAAAAAAAAAACCCAGCAAGCAAGATTGCAAAGACTTGCCCAAGATCACACAATGACTGAGAAGTAGGCCTGAAGTAGAATCAGTGTCCTAATTTGCACAAAATATGTGCCCCTCTCTCTGTTCTAGGTGTGCTCAGAAAGCTCCTTCTCATTCCTTCCTGTCTCTGGCAAGAAAACCTCTTGCCACTGGGAGTGGGCTCCCAGTCCCTCCCCTTCACTGGGTATTCTGCAAGAAAGTGCTCGGCTCAGGGGCTCGGGGGCCATACATACCACACTGGACAGTGGATCATGCAGCCAGAGGAGCTAAATAAGAACTCTAGACCATAAACAAAGCCTCCTTTTGTGGCACCAGCAAGTCATCCCTTTGATCTCAAGCACAGCTAAACCTCTTTCAAATGTCAACATCTTTTAAAAGGCACCCATCTGAGTATCTTATAGTTTGCCACTAAGACAGGGACAGAAAAGTGAGGCAGGGCTGATTATTTGCATTCTGTTAAAGCTGCTTATTGTAACAGTCAGTAACTGATGCTTCGATTCTAGCTCAAATTAACTAGAATCAAGGGACTTACAAGGCTGTAGAAATTGCAGGAAGAACACAAACTAAAGTATGTTCTAGGTTTGAAATGCTAACTGAAACAAAAACTGCTAATCAATAGCTTCTTTCTGATTTTTTTTCCTGTTGCCCCTACTTAGTTACAGAAAGGACCACAGTGTACCAGAAGAAATTGCAAATCTTGCTTCTACAAAGAATGAAGAGTGAAATTAAATACCCATCATTACCACAGTTTTCTTGATAATGTTGAGGCTAAAGAATGAAGACCTTGGGAAGAAGTGATCTGGCAAGTCTCTGACATAGTTGAGCCATTATTGACGTGGAAAATCCTGACTTTCAAAAGTTGGTTATTTTTGAACAGTATCTAAAAGGGTGATATTTATGGAGCTACTTTTTTTTTTTGCATTCTGAATAAGAAAGATGCAAGTCAGGAACAATAGCATTTTAATTAAAGCTGGTGTGACTGACAAATACTGAGCAGCAATCTGCACACTGCAGTTGGGGAACACCCCCAGAGGGGGGAAAGAGCAGCACGCAAGTTACTGGGCTGGAAAGGAAGAGACTGAAGTGGAAGACTGAACAAATACAGTCTATCTAGTGAATGCTCGAGTAGTTTGCTTTCAAGCTTTCCTCTTTTAGTGCCATCTGCGTCACCTCCACTTTCCTTAAAGTCGTGTGGGAGAAAAAGGGCGGAATGAAATTTTGCGAAGAAAACAGCTCAAGAAATATGTCGACAGTAAATCCTGAAGGTAAAATTTTTAAGAGGACTCTTTCTCTGTCCCAGATCTGGTGTAACGAATGCCTAAATAGCTCTTGTATGGAGAGCAGAATCAAGTGCCCTTTTCAGTGACAGAGTATCAGTTAATGTAATATGCAAGCTTGATTTGCAATTCCACAAGGATTCTCCTTGCCTTTCCTGCCTGGGATATAGATTTAAGAGAAACAATGAAGACGCTGTTTGGGAAATGCGGGAGAATCCAAGGAGTCATTGCTCACCTATTGTATCACATTCAATTCTAGACTAAAATGAAAGAAGATTGGGGATTATTTTAAATAGGTAGTTCAATGTAAATGGAAAGAGGGGGAAGAAAAGAGATTCAATGGAAGTCTTAACCCCCCACTTTTAAGAGCCCTGCTGACATTAACTACTTATGTTATAACACAAGAATGGACATAAATTCTTAGAGGGCTCATCTTAGGTGAGAATTCAGAAGTGCTGAAAATTCAACAGTACTGAGAAACAAGAAATTCCCAAGCTTGGTCTAAAAACCCTTGAAGAACTTCCATTCTTTTTCCCTGCTAAGAGAAATTTGGGGTAACAAATTATGGTGAACATCTAGCATCATCAGTTGCTACTGAAGTTCCCAAGGTGTTCACACTGACTCCCTTCCTTCTAAGGAGGCAGTGAGAGCCATTCAACCAACTACCTCATTATAGGCTTATCTCAGTCAAAAGAAAGATCACACAGTCCAATACTGGAATACCAACCACCATTACATGATCCATTCTCACCCTCATCACAAATGATCTTTTTCATGTGGTCAAAACACAACAACAGGTAAATGCAGCAACTTACCCCACCAAGTTTTGAGTCCCATAAAGGCAGGGAACATGTTTTATTCATCCTTTTATTCATTCCTAGCACCCAACACAGTGTCACCACACACTTTACAACTGATAAAAACGTGCTGAAATAAAATGTTACCATGTAAAATGTCCGAGTCATCTTCAACAAAATCGATGTCTCTCAAGTCCCATTCTGCGTAATTGTCAAACTCCTGTTTGGGGAAAAAAATTCCCACCCCAAACCCATCAGCTTTGAGTAATGCCTTCACAGTAGCCATGCTTTAGAAGCAAACAGAAAAGAAACAAACACTTGTTAAAAAGTACTGAATGGAGTAGTACATGGTCAGGAAACTACTATAAGAAAGAAGAAGTCACAGGAAAAAGCTGGAGAGGCTTTCAGGCAGTAGAGACAGCAAAAATATGAGAAAGTTACGAGTCCAGGAATAAAGCCAAACCTAGGTTCTAAAAATTAAAAGTAATCTGTTCATAAAATCTAAACTGAGAAATCTAACTCTGAATAGACCATCAAGTATTTAGATAAGAACACTGTCTACATTAATTCATTTACCTTTTTACTACCTTTTGAGGCTCTATTTATTTGATTTTGCTTATATAGTTCAATGGGTAGATTTGTTCATATTCGACTCAATGAGTACAATTTGTGGGAGCAGCGTCTACAGGGTAGCTCCAAAGTATCAGCTGCCATGAACAAAATGATGACCTGTATGTGGCTGGCAAAATTATTGTATTTTGCTAAACTTTCAAATTATCTCCAGGAGCGTTGTCATTGAAGTAGTGTTCCATGATTCATTGTTTGTGCATAACACCCAGTGCTCCATGCAGAACGTGCCCTCTTTAATACCCATCACCAGGCTAACCCATCCTCCCACCCCCCTCCCCTCTAGAACCCTCAGTTTGTTTTTCAGAGTCCATCGTCTCTCATGGTTCGTCTACCCCTCCGATTTCCCCCGCTTCAAGGGAATATACAGTTTTTATACACATTCATCATGCTTTATGTATTTGTGAATACACAACAGGGATCAGCAAACTATAACAAATTTCAGCCCACTGCTTATTTTGTAAATAAAGTTTTATTGGAGCACAGGCATGTTTGTTTGTTTACACATTATTTATGTTGCTTTTGCACAGTAATGGCAGTTTAGTTGTGACAGAGACTTTATGGTCTACAAAAAATATCTACTGTCTGGTCCTTAAAGGAAAGTTTGCCAACCCCTGATATTGTACAACTTTGAAATGCCCGAAGGGTGGAATGAGAACCAGACCACAGAAACCCCATATCTATTAAGTGAGAGCCAACATCTTTGCAACTTAAGAAATAGGTTCTTGGTGTGTAAAACTACATTCCATATGTGAAAATGTCATGAATGAGAAAAGACACTCAAATGAAAAAATGTGGCTGCCTAAAGGCCCTATAAATTACAGAGCCTCGAAAATCTGTTTTTAGTGGTATGGAACCTATAAGTAAGAGATATAAGCCTCATGTGAAACAAAAACAAGTTTCTCCTACCTCGATGAAATCTGCTCGAGCTGGCATGTATCCTGCCATGTCCCGAGAAAGCAAGGAGTCAAAGGTAGGTCGGGGAGGGTCATCTGTAGCTGGAAGAATTTAGGTTCTTAGTTAGTTAATAAAATATTGGCATGAAAAAGTAACAGAGAAATAGTCGTCATTTACACTCTGAAATATTTTTGTTTGGAAAAAAAAGTGTCTGAGAGAATAAATAAAATTCAAAACATTTTTATAAAGGGAAAAGTGAGAAAGATAAAATATTACGGAAACAGACTGAATTCTTAAAAAGGAAACTAAGACTTAGGAAATTCTCTAAATAAAATGGGGAGATTCCTTCGATTTGTGCTTTCTTAACGTAATAGAAAACCAAGGATCTTCTCTTTAATATTACAGAACATAAGTATTTACCCTGTCTGCTTCAGTTTCCTTACCCCTTACGACCAATATCAATTTACAAATCTCACCCAACGGAGCAAAAAAATCCCACAGGATTTGGAAGTTAGCTGGAATTGAGTCCCAGCTCTAATATCCTCTAGTCCCATGAAGCACAAATTATTTAACCTTTCTGAATCTGTTTCCTCACGTATAAAGCAAAAGCACTTGCTCTCCCTATCTCACTGGGTTGCTATGAGGAACAATTGATCTAATGGATTTGAAAATAAAATGCTACCACCCAAAGTGTTTTCCAAATAGGTATCATCAGGCTTTGAGTTAGTCGGCTATGAAACTGTTTCTACAGAGTCTGAGGAAAGGGGCGGGGAGGGGTGGTGGTGAAGAAGACATTCATATCTCATTATTTGTGCTTCTGGGAGTCATTCAGCAAAGATGTCCATTTATAAGTCATCATGGTTTTGTTTTGTTAGAAGACCCATGAGTCCCTTAGCCACATGAGATAAAAAAAAAAAAAGCTCGCTATTACTACCATAACTAAGTGAACTAAAATAACAAGCTGCTTCTTGGACTCAACACTGGGATGATTAATTAAAATGAATCAAATACTGGACTCCCGTAAGTAACTAATAACATCTAGAATCGTAAACCCTCCAAAGCAGCGAAGCTTGGTTCAATTTGGACATCTCATCCGCAGAAGCATTAAAGCTGGCGGATATGTTCACAAGCCTCAGAGTGGGTGGGACTACACACTGTTTCTGGGCACCGGGATTTCCGGTGCAGGACTTCAACCCCTCTTTTCCCCATTACAGCCCTGACTCTCAGCAACTGCCAGGCCAACTCCTCCCATCTTCCCTAAGCTCTTCAGCTGCCCAAACCACTGTTCATCTGCTACAGCAACAGGGCCGGAGGGTGAGCTCAGCACCTCTTGGCAACACGGGAGGCACTTACACTGAAATGGTATGGCTGTGTCAGCAGTTTTCGCCTCCTCCGCGTGCTTCAGGTTCAGCAGGGTAGATGCAAACAGAGGGTTATTGATGAAATGCTTCATATAGTGCTTCTCACACTCTTCCTTGGTCTTGGTGCACATCTGATTGGCTACATCCTGCCTAGAGGATCGTGAGAAGAGAAAGCTCTGACCATTTATACAGAGTGGTCAAAACATGGTTTGTTCTTTCCATAGTTTAAGTCCCAGCTCAGTAAATGTCTGGAATTTGACACCTCCAAACCAATATCATGGAGATATCAGCTGAACGATGAGAGAAACATAAGCCTAATACTGGTGTAATCTGATGTGCCAAATCAGATTCTATTCCAAGAGATAGAAATAAGATCCGAAAAGCGCTTTCCTTTCCACCAAAAGCAAGGAAGATCACTAGAAAATCTGTAAATTTCCGTGTGAGCTAGGCCTCAGGAAAAGAATTGCTATAATAAACCACTTCAGAACACTCAAAATGTACATAAGTACAGTTTCATATTCGCATCATGTTTTATAGTTTACAGAACACTTCACATCAACAAACATTTCTTTACTAGAGTGCCCATGATAGGCTAAGCACTAAGCTAGAAACATTCACAACATAACTGAAGTTAGCCCTAGTATTATCCATGTAGTGTTGAGTACTTACTAGCTCAGTTTCACAGACGAAAAAGAGGCCCAAAGAGATTAAGAAACTTGCTTGAGAAAATAAAACATGTAAGTGCACAAAGCCAGAATCTGTACTTCAGACCTGACTCCTAAGCCCAGATGGTGGAGGAGTAGAGATGGAAGCTCTCCAAGTTCCCTCTTGACCTCTCTCCTCTACAGTACTTAACCTGCCCATCTGCTAAGGTATCATTATGCTCTGCTTCGTGTACTCCAATCATCCCTACATACATTTTGATTTCCCTACTGGATTATAAGCTTCTTGAGGGCAGGATACATGTCATAATTTTTATCCCTACCACCCTCACCACCAAGTTTAGTGTCTTACTCACAGTTGACAGAGAAACAATAGTCTTTTTTTGTGTAGTCTTTACCAAGAGGGAAGGGGAACAGGGAGGATTAGTCCATTTTGGAACATCAGAAAGGCAAGCAAAAAAATGAAAAACTAGGCCCAAGATGATTAGCAAGCTCCTCACAAGTGATCACTTTTTTCTGTTTTCTTTGGTATTCCCCATAGTACACAATATTTTATGATGCTTACTAAATGCTGAATAAATACAAGCAAAATGTGAACTGAACTCAAGTTTCCTTCTGCAGGGCCCCGGACGCAATGGAGGTAGCACAGTATTTTCTATGGCTATTGGGATAGATTACTGACACTAGTAAGTCAGGACAGGGAGGATCTAGTTAGGAGTCCTTCACTAATAAGCTATGTGATCATGAGAAATGATCTTAACTCCCTAAGCTTCAGATTCTTCATGAACGAAATATAATTTAATAATGTCCCTACTATCTATTTTGCAAAAGGAAATCATCAGTGTGAAAGTATTCCCAAAAGGTAAATGTGAAAGTGGTAACATCATTATTAGGTGGCATTGCCTCGTAGGGCAACAGCAATGAATGCTGTTCAGTTCTGCCAAGCTTTGACTTATCTGCAAGCTAAAAACAGGGAATGCGAGTAACAGGTCTCCCAAACTCGAGCCTTAAGTAAGCTATGGCCATCTACCTAAAGTCTGACTCACTTAAATGATAAGGGTATCTACAGTCAAGAAAAATTCCTAAAATCAGAAGGGAGCAATAACTAATAAGTCTAAACTTCCCCAGTATTCAGAAAGAAATAACCAACCTTCCCCGTCTTGATATATCCAAAGTGGCCTTTTAGAGCTGCCCAGTCATGGACAACTAAACATACTATATCTCTGTGAGGCATTTCAGCCACTGAAAATAATATGCAGAATGGAAGAGGACATATCTCTAAGTCATGGGTCAAGAGAAAAGTAACACATAGCCCCAAACTCCTCTTTCTGAGGCTCCTCTCTTTACCCTTCAACAGCACCTTCCTCTCTGAGCCCACTAGGGCAGGACAACCCTTAACACCAAGCTCTTACCAATTTCCAAAGCCACAGTCCATCACAGCTTCTAAAAGGGCCATTTCTTCTTGAGCAGTCCAGCTGGGGTCAAGAACAGGAAAATCTGAGGTCTAAGGGGGAAAAAATTTTGCCTAAGAACAGATGTAGAAATGGAACCCAGCAACCTGAAATGTAATGCTAATTCATACTTAAATGACTGTCATTCTCATGGTTTTGAGAGGTACCTAAAGTATATTCTTATTAGTTGTCCATCTCTCCCACTTCTATTTCCACCATTAACTACAAGAGTCTCCAACAAACATTATCACTCAGAAGTGCCATGTAACTCATGTAGACATATATATTTTGGAAGATTTTATTTAATTAATTAGAGAGAGAAAGAGTGAGCAAGCAGAGGGAATGGCAGAGGGAGAGGGAGAGAGAGAATCTCAAGCAGACTCCACGCCAAGTGTGGAGCCCAACACGGGGCTTGATCCCATGATCCTGAGATCATGACCCGAGCCGAAATGAAGAGTTGGACTCTTAATTCACTGAGCCACCCAGGCACTCCAAAGTATTTTTTAAACTTAGCACAAAGGTAGAGATAAATATTATAGTATGTTCCCACTTAGCTAAGAAAGAAGGCAATACAAATATGTGTATATTTATGCTTTTTTAAACAGAAGAATAAACGATGTATTTTAAAAAATGGTTACTTATGGGGAAGGGAGGGACAGAAGCTAAACCTCTCTGAATATTCCTTGTTTGGTACATCTAACTTTGAAATATAAATATTGTACATTAACTACTAAATTTAAAATCCTAAGAGTCAAAAGCAAAATGTAACAAATAAACCTATGAATTAATTTTAAGGCATAATCACAGAAAGAAAATATCCCACATGACTTTAAAACACAGTGATTTGATTATAAATCTCTAGTAGAATACATCTCAGAAGAAAAACGAATTGCTGGGGCACCTGGGTGGCTCAGTCATTAAGCGTCTGACTTTGGCTCAGGTCATGATCCCAGGGTCCTGGGATCGAGCCCCGCATGGGGCTCCCTGCTCAGCGGGAAGCCTGCTTCTCCCTCTCTCATTCCCCCTGTTTGTATTCCCTCTCTCGCTGTCTCTCTCTCTCTGTCAAATAAATAAAAATCTTTAAAAAAAACAAAAGAAAAATGAACTGCCAAAAAAAAAAAAAAACTTAACACTGTTTTCAGGAGTGCTGGTATAGTTATTCTGAGGTTATTATGTGCAGATGTGTTATGGGGTAAAGCAAGTAAGAAACTGCGGTGGTGTCATTGGGCAGTGGGATTTCTGGCTTGGGGTTTAGAAAGATATAGATATAAGATCTATGCTTATATAAAAACCTTATAGTCTTATATTTGAATTGAAAGTTTTAGTATGAACTTACAATGGACTTTGTCTCAAAAGAATAATTTCCTAACACTGTTCAGTGAAAAAGTCTAGAAATGACAACCAACCCAGTAGCAATGAACACTTCTAATGCCCAGTATGCAGTCACTAAATAACTATTTCCCACTAAGGAAACAGGGCTCTTTGAAGAAAGACCTGAATCTAGGTTCGAGTAAGAAAATGTACCAGATGAGACTAGAACATTTTGTCATAATGGAAAGCAAAGAGGTTCTCAAAGCCAGTGAGGGTCATGTCAAAAGGATTCAGAGGCCAACTTGTAGAGGCTCCCACTAACCAAAGATGGAGCATTTTGAGCATTAACAAGGATAATAACTGCAAAGGACTGAAATACATAAAATCTTCTAAATATTTAGAGGATGCCAGGGAACCAACTCATATTTTCAAGATTAGTAAATAAAGGGAAATAATCAGGTATTTTATCCTGCCTTTCCTGTATAAACTTTACCTCAGGGTGACCACAGAGATGAGACATTTCTTTTTATAGAATTATATTTATTTTTTTAAAGATTTTATTTATTTATTTGACAGAGATATAGTGAAAAAGGAAACACAAGCAGGAGGAGTGGGAGGGGGAGAAGCAGGCTTCCTGCAGAGCAGGGAGCCCGATGCAGGGCCCGATCCCAGGACCCTGTGATCATGACCCGAGTTGAAGGCCTAACGCTTAATGACTGAACCACCCAGGTGCTCTAGAATTATTTTAACTCATAAATCAAAATGAGTTCTGGGGGGCACTTGGGTGGCTCAGTCGCTTAAGCGTCTGACTCTGGATTTGACTCATGATCTCAGAGTTGTGGGATCGAGCCCCATGTCGGGCTCTGCGCTGAGCATGGAGCCTGCTTAAGATTCTCTCTCTCCCTCCCCATCTCCCTCTGCCCCTCTCCCCTCCCTGCTCCCTTATCATGCATGTATTTTCTCTTAAAAAAAAAGAGTGCTAGTGCTAAGGTTAAAAGATAACTATTTTGCAATCCCTGATGAACAGATCTACACAATGATCATAAATGAATCTGGTACAGCTGCTATGTCACTACCAATTTATAGAAAACACAGAAGACCGAAGCAAAATTCACACTCTACTAATATATGTAAGACAGAGAACTCATGTTTTTTAAAAATCAAGTAACTATAAGAAACAAGAGAAAGAGTGAGGGAAGAGGGACAGGGAGAGTGGAACACCCACAGAACAGAATACATGTAAGAAGCAACCAACTGGAATGTATGGACCTTATTTGTATCTCAATTAAAATAAACTGTAAAAGTAAAAAAAAAATTATGATACCACTACACTCATGAAACCCACTAGCACAGCTAAAATGAAGAAACCAACAATATCAAAAGTTTGCAAGCACGTGGAACAATTAGAACTCTCATTCATTGCTGGCATAGGTGTAAAATACTACAGCCACTTAGGACACTTGACAGTTTCTTAAAAGTTAAATATAAATAATCACTTATTCTATGGCCTCGCAATTCCACTCCTAAGTATTTATCCAAGGACAAAAAACGTGTGTCCACAGAAAGCCTTATACAGGAAAAGTTCATAACAGCTTGATTCGTAATAGCATAAAACTAGGCAAAGCCCAGGTGTCCATCAACAGGAGAATGAATAATGTTATATTCATACCACAGAATATTACTCAGTAACAAAAAGGAATGAACTACTATACATAACATGAATACATCTCAAAAACATGCTGAAAGAAACCAGAAACAAGAGTACATGCAGTATGAATCCATTTATATGCAGTTCTAGAATATGCAAAACTGATCTATGGTGATAAAAATCAGAACAGGAATTATTTTCAGGGGTAGAGAAGGGAGCAGAGATATTTTTAAAAAGCTTTTATGACATGACTGGGGAATAAAGAAGAGTGACTTGAATTAAATTTTAGAGAGATCTAGTAAAACATTTATAGATGAAATAAGACGTCTGGGGGATTTGCTTCAAAATAATCTGGAGAAGTGGGGGTTTAGATGAAACAAGATAAGCTAGGAGTTGATAATTTTAAGAGCTAGTAACAAGTATATGGGACTTCATTACACTATACGTGGTAGTTGGGTTACAATGGTAGCCCCCATTAACTTCTAGAATTCACATCCTGGTGTAGTCCTGTCCCGTTTAATATGGGCTGGACCTGTGACTTGCTTAAGGCCTGGCAGCTTCCATTTTTGTGGTTTTGGGAGCCCTGAACCACCACCATGTAAGAAACCTAGCCTCCTTGCTAGAAAGACCATGTGGAGAGGCCGTGCCGGGGGGGCGGCTAAGGTTCCCTGGAGAAGAACCAGACAGTTAAAATGTTCCTGCTGGGGGCACCTGGATGGCTCAGTGAGTTAAGTAGCCAACTCTTGGTTTCGGCTCAGGTCATGATCTCAGGGTTGTGAGATCAAGCCCCGCATTGGGCTCTGTGCTCAGCACGGAGTCTGCTTCAGATACTCTCTCCCTCTGCCTCCAGCTTGTAGGCTTTCTCTCTCAAATAAATAAAACCATTAAAAAAAAAAATGTTCCAGGTGTCTCCCAACCAATTCAAGCCATTCTGAGGTACCAGAGGTGTGAAAAAAGCCCTGTGGACTTCTAACCTCCGCACATCATGTGGGCATGAAAGCCACCCTCACCGTGCCCAATCTGAATTCCCGACCTGTAGAACTATGGGAGACAATAAAATAGTTGGTATTTTAAGCCACAATGTTTTGAAGTAGCTATCAGGCAGCAACAAATAACGAAAACACCATTCTATTTTAGGGTAAAAATAAAATTTTGTTTTTTCGAAATTTTCTATAAGTTATTTTAAAAAGGTGACAGGAGAGGTCTCCAGATTACACAGGCATTTAGATTGTTATACCGGGGCACCTGGGTGGCTCAGTCATTAAGTGTCTGCCTTCGGCTCAGGTCATGATCCCAGGGTCCTGGGATCAAGCCCCACATCGGGCCCCTGCTCTGCGGGGAGCCTGCTTCTCCCTCTCTCACTCCCCCTGCTTGTGTTCCCTCTCTCACTGTGTCTCTCTCTGTCAAATAAATAAATAAAACCTTTAAAAAAAAATTGTTATACCTTTTGTTGATGACCAAAAAAAAAAAAAAATCTGTAATTTATGAAATTACACTGCTAATAAGCAACACATTTTTACCTGAGTACATACTATGAATAGGCCCAGCATATGAGGTACCATGAGATCCAAAAGAGAAGTCTATGTCATATATTGTCTCTGTCTATATTCATAATAATCTGGCAAATAGCACAAATACATATAAATATGAAAACTCATAGTTGAAGAGCTTATGTTATTTCTAAAACTACTTTAGGAAATTAATTAGTCCTCACCAACTTTACTGTGAGATAAACAAGAAAGACTTTCTACACCAAAAAATAAATGGGCATAAGGGAGTTTTTCTTAAAGTTGAATCAGTGTTATTCAATTCCTGGACCCAATCTCAGCCTTACTAACCAGAATCTTTTTTTTTTTTTTTAAGATTTTATTTATTTGTTTGACAGAGAGAGACACAGCGAGAGGGAACACAAGCAGGAGGAGTGGGAGAGGGAGAAGCAGGCCTCCTGCAGAGCAGGGAGCCCGATGTGGGGCTCGATCCCAGGACCCTGGGATCATGACCTGAGCCGAAGGCAGACGCTCAACGACTGAGCCACCCAGGCGTCCCTAACCAGAATCTTTAAGAGTAGGGCCTAGGAATCTACAATTTTAAGAAGCTCCCAGGTAATTCTTAGGCACTAAAGTTTTAAAATCACTGGGTGTGGCAGAAAGAGGTGCCTTGACTTGTTCAAGGTTCTAAGAATTATAAGACAAAAATAGGCATAGAGCTCAGAAATCCTGATTAATGCACCACCCACCACAGCATGAGTAACTTCCAAAAATACAGTGCTATGAGATGACAAAAGTACGAAAACCCATTTAAAGTTTTCTGTGGCTTCATATGCAAAAAAAAAAAAAAAAAATCAAGTTTCTAGTGGCTTCATGTCTAGAAAGCCAAAATTTGGTCATCATTCCTACAGAAGGAAAGATTCTTCTTTTCCTTATCTGGGAATAGATAAGATTGGCAGGAAAAAAGAGAGTATCAGTAACCCCCCAAAACTCCCCAAAGTAAAGGACAAAATTCCGAAATGTGTTTGTATGGGTGTTGAATATGTGAGAAAAGGATGATGTAATCAGAAGACTTAATTGCCTTGGAGTGAAACTTAGTGCCTTCAGCATTATGCGGAAGGCATGGTGCCCAGAACAGATAGAACACAGCTCAGTTTTCCTACAGTGGATAACCATCAATCTACCCAGCCTATATTGAATTATCCCATAAGGAACTGTGGAAACAATTTAAAGGAAAAAATCTGTGTTCTGGTTCTAGGCATGTTTGTGTGAATTTGGAAAGAATAAACCAGTTTTCTGAAGATCTGCTATGTTGGTGAAATGAACTCAAAGTCATGGATACTTTGACCACATTTCCCCAACCCTTCATTTATTTTGCAGTTGACAAGAGAAAAAAAAGTTATTCATATGAAAAGACGTTTCACATCATATCTTATCAGAGAAATGTCAATTAAAACAAGAGATGCCACTATACGTCTATCAGAATCGCCAAGATGCAGAACACTGATGTCAGTGCTGGTGGGAAATGCAAAATGGTATAGCCACTTTGGAAGACAAGTTTGGCAGTTTCTTACAGAACTAAACAACCTTATCACGTGATCAGCAATTGCACTCCTTAGTATTTACCCAAAGGAGCTGAAAACTTATGTCCACAGAAACACCTGCACATGGATGTTTATAACAGCTTTATTCATAATTGCCAAAACTTGGAAGCAAGCAAGATGTCTTTCAGTAGGTGGATGGATAAACTGTGGTATGTCCAAACAATGGAATATTATTTACTGCTAAAAGAAATGACCAATCAAAAGCCATGAAAAGACATGGAGAAAACTTAAATAAATATTACCAAGTGAAAGAAGCAAATGTGAAAAGATTACATACTGCATGACTCCAATTATATGACATTCTGGGAAAAGCAAAACTATGGGGACTGTAAAAAGATCAGTAGTTGCCAGAGGTTGGGGGTCGGGGGCAGGGGGGGAGATGGATGAACAGGCAAGGCACAGAGGATTTTTAGGGCCATGAAACTACTCTGTAAGATACTATAATGGTGGATACATGACATTATATATTTGTATAAACCTACAGAATGTGTAACACCAAGAATCAATTCTGATGTAAATGTGAACTCTGGATGATAATGAGGTGTCAATGTAGGTTCATCAGTTATAGTATAAATGTACCACTTTCGTGGGGGATGTTGTTAATGGGAGAGACTATGCATGTGTTCGGGCAGAAGATATAGGGGAAATCTCTGTACTTTCTATTCAATTTCGCTGCAAACCTATAATTGCTCTATAAAATAAAGTCTAGGGGCACCTGGGTGGCTCAGTCGTTAAGCGTCTGCCTTCAGCTCACGTCATGATCCCAGAGTCCTGGGATCAAGCCCCACATCGGGCTCCCTGCTCGGTGGGAAGTCTGCTTTTCCCTCTCCCACTCCCCCTGCTTGTGTTCCCTCTCTCGCTGTGTCTCTGTCAAATAAATAAATAAAATCTTTAAAAAAAATAAAGTCTAATATAAAAATATCTTATTCCAAATCTTATAACTAGTGGAGAAACTTTAAGACTGAAGGTGTTTAGACAGAAGTTGGGGAAGGCTAGTCAGTTGGCTGCCAAGAACTCTTAGTAAGGAGCATTTTCTTTAATTATGGACCAGGATCTGACTCTCAGCATTATAGGCCCAGAAACTCATCTTAAACAGGACCCCACAAATAATCAGACTCAGAAATGCTAATTCACCCTTTCTAAACTTTTTTTTTTTTAAGATTTTTTTAATTTATTTTTCAACAGAGAGAGAGATAGCGAGAGAGGTAACACAAGAAGGGGGAGCAGGAGAGGGAGAAGCAGGCTTCCCAGCGAGCAGGGAGCCCGATGCGGAGCTCGATCCCAGGACCCTGGGATCATGACCTGAGCTGAAGGCAGACGCTCAACGACTGAGCCACCCAGGCGCCCCCTTTCTAAACTTTTTAAAGAGACTGAGGTAGATACATTATGGCACTGTGGTAGGCAGAATTCCAAAGATGCACCCCCCTCTCCCCCCAAGATTCCTGTCCCCTGATTATTCAATCAAATAGTAACTAGATATTGCTGTGAGGGGACTCTGCTGATGGGATTAAGGCACTAATCAGCTGACCTTAAAATAGGGAGAGCAGCGTAGATAATTTGGGTGGGTCTAACGTAATCACACAAGCCTTTAAAAGTAGAAGAGGGAGGTAAGAGAGGGGCATTTGACTGGCTTAGTCAGAAGAACATGTGACTCTTGATCTCAGGGTCATGAGTTTGAGCCCCATGTTGGGTGTAGAGATTACTTAAATAAAATTTCCTTTAGTTTATTTTTTTAAAGATTATTTATTTATTTGACACAAAGAGAGAAAGCACAAGTAGGCAGAGGGAGAGGGAGAAGCAGACTCCCCGCTGAGAAGAGAGCCCCGATATGGGGCTGGATCCCAGGACCCTGGGATCATGATCTGCGAAGGCAGACACTTAAGACGACTGAGCCACCCAGGAGCTCCAATAAAATCTCCTTTAAAGAAGAAGAAGGGGTGCACCTGGGTGGCTCAATAGGTTAAGTGTCTGCCTTAGGCTCAGGTCGTGGTCTCACGGTCCTGGGACTGAGCCCCAAATCGGATTCCCTGCTCAGCAGGGAGTCTGCTTCTCCCTCTCACTCTGCCTGCCGCTCCCCACTGCTTGTGCTCTATCAAATAAATGAATAAAGTCTTAAAGAAAAAAAAGAAAAGAAAAAAAGAAGGGAGGCAGGAGATTCAGCACAGAGGAAGCAGGAGAGGTCAAAAAGACTCCAGGCATTTTTTATCAATCACCTTCAAGAACTCCTGGACACTGCTAGCTTTGAACATGGGGAAAGGGAGGTCTCAAGAGGCTGAGAGCAAGCCCTGGCCAACAGCCAATAAGGGAAGAGTGGCACCAGTCCTACAACCTCAAGGTGGAGAATTCTTCAACCTGAATGAGAATAGCAGCAGATTGGAAGCAGACTCTCTCCCAGGGCCTCTAGATAAAAGCCCAGGCTAGCAACACCTTCATTTTGACATTATGGAATCTGCAGCAAACCAGGTGAGCCTAATGGTCTTCTGACCTACAAAATTGTGAGACAATAAATTTGTGTTATCTTACGCCACTTAATTTTTGATAATTTGGTATAGAAGCAACAGAAAACTAATACAAGTATAAATGGATTAATTCACAATGTGAAATTATTACTGTTAAGATGCCCAGCCAGTATTCTTTCCTGTAAAAAAAAACAAAAACAAGAAACCAAAAAAACTGAATGGGAGGCCAAATGTAAGAAAACTACTTGGTGAATTGTTATTTTCTGATAACTGACAAAACTATCTTGACGAAGATGTATACACCTGTCAAACAGACCAGATATTCATTTTGGCTTATCAGAGTGCCCATTCCTCTGGCTAGAGCTTGAAAGGGACACTCCCAACGTCTGCCTCTCATTCCTTCTTTAGAGGTGGCAATATAATCAATCAGGTCCCAGCCAAGTTTTATTCTGGCCTATAAGCCAGTCTGTCATATCATTCACTCAATGTTCATTTTATAACTTCACTCTCAGAGGGTTAACTAATCTCCCCAAGGTAGGAGGAGGGAGTGCCAGACGTAAACTTCACCACTGCCCACATGAACCACATAGTAAGATCATTAGCCCCAAAACAGCAACAACACATTTACTATATGTTTATCAGTGAACCTAAAACGCAGTGTACCTCTTATCCTTACATCAGTAAATCTCAAAGTACTTTTTTTTTTTAATCTTTAGAATTTTTAAAAGTAAACTCTACCCCCAACATGGGGCTTGAACTCATAACCCTGAAGTCAAGAGTCACACACTTTTCTGACTGAGCCAGCCAGGCGCCCCTCAAATTCCTTCCAAGTTTGAAACAAAAATCAGAGTATAAAATGATTTTTAGACTTAAATGCCTTAGTAGATCCATAAAACCCTAAAACACTTACTAGGAAATGATTACCTAATTCAGAAGAGGAGGAGGGCGCCTGGGTGGCTCAGTTGGTTAAGCGACTGCCTTTGGCTCAGGTCATGATCCTGGAGTCCCGGGATCGAGTCCCACATCAGGCTCCCTGCTCAGCAGGGGGTCTGCTTCTCCCTCTGCCCTCTTCCCTCTCATGCTTTCTGTCTCTCATTCTCTCTCTCAAATAAATAAATAAAATCTTAAAAAAAAAAAAAAGATTTAAAAAAAGAAGAGGAGGAAAGAAAAGGGAAGGAGATACTTGGAGATGAAGAAAAACAGAAATCCCCAGTACAACACTTGACAAATGAATGGAAATTCCCTGCAACTTCACCATTACCATGATCTCATAAGTATGATCACTCTGATGTTTCTTGTACTCAAATCCTCGAGTGAAACACTGCAAAAGAAAGGAAAAGTAAGTTACCAAAAAGCTACTTTTTGAAATGCTTTCTTATAGGATAAAAGATGGTTTGGGGGTGCTCTACTCTTACTATGAGTTTTTAAGAATTCATTTAATCTTGTCTGCAGCCGCAAGAGGATGGTTACATACCTGATCACAGCTCTTCAGTGGCCCTCACAGAGGAAAAAATAATCTGAAAAGAAGATTTTTTCCGAGGACTTCGCCTCTTTTGATAAGAGCATAAGCCCTGGAATCAGACTGAGTAAATTTGAATCCTGGCTCCAAACTTAAAGTTTCTAAGTTAAAAATTTTAGGCAATTCTAAGACAGGTATTTTTTTATTTTAAAACTCCAAAATGAGGATTCATCTTATAATAAAAAGTATATTACAACTTCCATCAGCCATTTATCATTTCTAAAATTGGGATGCTTCTTATAATCAATAGCATCTTGGATCCAATAACATATGGTATTTGCTGTGTGACCTTGAGCAAATTACTTAAACTCTCTTTGCCTGAGTTTCCTCTATAAAATGGGGATGCTAATCATACCTACTTCATAGGGTTATAGTGATGAACTAAAAGTTAATTCACGTAAATTACTCAAAAGAGTGCCCAACAACAAAGGAAGCACTTGTAATTAGTATTATTACTATCATCATCCACAGAATGATTTGTTCCGTTTGTCACCTGCCCAAAGATCACGCTTCAATAACAGCATCATAGGTGCTATCAAAAGGAATAATCCTCCAATTCTGTTTCCTATAGTCCCAATACTTTTTTTTTTTTTGAAGGTTTTTATTTATTTGACACAGAGAGAGAGAGAACACAGGCAGGAGGAGTGGGAAAGGGAGAAACAGGCTCCCCACCGAGCAGGGAGCCCGATGTGGGGCTCGATCCCAGGGCTCTGAGATCATGACCCAACCTGAAGGCAGAGAGAGGTCTGAGCCTCTGACTGAACCACCCAGGCACCCCTGTAGTCCCAATACTTTAAACCTACTGGCAAAAACAGTGTTGAGCATTAGGTTGATATAGAGATGCAGAATATTCAACCGTCTGTGTCATCCATCTGCTCTGTTCCCCAACTTTTCACTGGTAAAATGCGTAATGGAAGACCAAGTAGAAGGAATAGATTTAACAAGGTATGGTTCTTCTGAGTCTTTGATAGTCATCTCTGAATTTACTATATCCATAAAACTAGGCCAGGAGAGGCAAGCCTCTCCTTAATGAGTTACCTGTAAGCAGAGGAAAAAAGGAGGTGGCCCACATTCAGCACACTTGATATAAGGCTCCATGAGGTAGGAGGAGCAGCCGCGGCAAGGTGGCTTATCAGAGGGATCATCTAGAACAAAAAGGACAATCTATCAGCTTCAAAACATGTTATGATTACCAAAGTGCAAGGTGAAAATCTGCAAACAACTACACAGGTGGTGAGCTGTGTGGAAGACTCAGCTCGTCTTGGAGACAAGATGAGCTCATTCTAAATAAGAAAAATCAAAAATCACGTTCCTTTTTCTCTGAAGGCAGCTTTGTTCCTTCCTATAGTAGTATCTACTACTATAAACAGCATTTAAGCAGATATGACCCCTAGAGAAATTTACCAGCATAAGCTTTCCCTCCTAGTTATTTTTCCAGGAGAGAAAATGTCACATACTTACACAACACACATACATATTTTTAGATAAAGCAAATCTGACAAAATGTTAATGATTGTTGAATGTAGGGAGTGGCCAACCGTACTGCTCTTTCAACTTTTCTGTAAGTTTGCAAATTTTCATAGTAAGAAGTTGGGGTGAAAAACTCCTTTAAGTATCTGTTTTGTGATATACTACTTTACATCTGAGTTAAGATTTAAACCCAGGAAAGCTCCCTTTCTCCCATGGTAAGCAGAGCACAGCTCACCTTCTTCTAGTTCCAATGACCGTACTGTATTGTCTCTGAAATATTAAGGCAAGAACTACAATCTAAACTGTCTAAAGTGATAAAAAAGCAGATTATGTGTGTCCCTGGTTGCCCTAAATTCTGCCTCTCTAGAGTCAGGGCAACCTGGCAGAGTCGTTTTCGGTGCTGAGCAGTAGGGGTCTAAGAAAACACAGGCTTTGAAGGTAGATGAAAGAATTTAATCTGCTTAGCCTGAGGCAGGATTTCTCACATTCTGTAATAGCATTTTCCTTCCTAAAGCCCAAGAAACACTCTTCAAGGCACCTTTCCCTCCTTCAAGTGATGATTATTGTTCATTTGTTTCTAAATGAAGACCTGGAAGAAAATAACAGGGGAAAGAAACATAATCCTTCTGACAATAGCTTCAAAATAAATATATATAACAGCAACTATGCCACTTCTCCCATTTCAAATTTTGACATGGAAGAACAAATATTGTTGTATATTAAGTGTCAGATGACAATTTTTACCAAATGACTTCTTCCTCACATCATTTTAATGATATAAGCTTGTTTTTCTTTCCTCAGGAAAAAAAAAAATCAGTTACTGACTGAAGTAAAGAGCTTTTAAACCCTTACATCAAGAAGTAATTATTTTGTAAAAGTAACCCAGTTTGTAGTTTTAAAAATTTTAGACAACAAAAGCATAAAGTCATCCTCTATTAACATTCTGAGTTCCAGGCTTTCTTCAATGTATGCGTGTGCATATATTTTAACAAAAATGATGCTTTACAGGATGTTTTGTAGGCTTTTTTCTCACTTGACAATATACTGTCAACATCTTTCATGATAGTATGCTTACATCTTCCTTGTTCTTTTTAATGGATGAATAATATTCCATTGTGTCAATCATCTAACCTATGATATATGTCCCTTACCCTTAAATGATTCTGTGTCAATCATCTAACCTAATAGTTTTCAACTGCCCCCTAGGAAGGCATTTTGAAAATGTGAGGAAAAGCTTTTTTTTTTTTCCTGCCACAATAACTAAAGAGCACTACTGGCATTTAGCAGGTGAGGACCAGGGATGCTAGATATTGTACAAGGCTCAAGACATTCCTGCACAACAAAGAAGTGACCTGTGTCCTGTACAACTTTCAAATATTCTACCAGACATTCAAAGTTGGTGACAAACCTGTTCATAATTACATGACCTAGAACCTAATTCCATGTTACCTATAAAACAAAATGTTTTTGACAGTTTTAATATATATTTAATTTTCCAGGAAGGCAACTGCATGTACTTCTACAGGAGATTATATCTTGTTTTGTTCGGAACTTTACCAAGAGTTATTCAAGCTTGTGGGATTTCTGAGTCACTAATACAACACAAATGAATCACTGTGCTTTTGTAGTTGTAAGATTCACAGTGATTCAACATATGGGTGCAAGCATCTGACTACTTAAGTCATTATGTCTCCTACTGAAATCGTGTCTAAACATATTGAGATACATACATTAGTTCATTTTTCTCTTTTGCTTATCCTTTGTATTATAGTTAGGGCATTATTATTTCTGTTTCTTTGACATCATGGGTGTAGATGTGTTATGCTATCTATGTATTTCATTTCCAAAGAGCAAATGGGCTCTAAAAATGTTATAAAAAGAAAACATGGGATCTTGTAAGGTTGAAAACAGCTGATCTAAGGCGTTCTCTACTGGTGGACATTTATGTTATTTCCAATTTTTCACTATTTTGAAGAATGCTGTTGTGTTCCTCAGAATATATATTTTTCTAGAACTAGAACTGTTGAGCATACAGAGGGTTTTTGATACACATAGCCAAACTATCCTTCACAAAAATATTTTAGAACTTTTCTATAACCTAAGAGTAAGGAAAGGCTTTTTTACCATCATTCAAAATCCAAAGGCAATGAAAGGTTAATAAATTTGACTACCTAAACAACACAAACAAAAAACTTCCTTGGCAAAAAACACCGTACGCAAGATAAAAAGGCAAATAAGCTAGAAGAAAATATTTGAAAACCTATTATAGATAAAGGACTAAAATCCCCAATATACAAAGAACTTTTAAAAATTGAGGGGAAAAAAGAACAAAAATCCTATTGCAAAAAAAATGAAGAGATAATTAGAAAAAAAAGAGAAAGACAAAAAAATGGTCCTTAAACATATGGAAAGACACTCAACTTCACTCATAAGAGAGAGCTAGACTGAGATATAACTTCTCACCCATCAGACTGACAAAAATTCAAAAGCTTGATAATACTTTCTTAGTAAGAATGTGGAAAAATAGGCATTCTCATAAGCTGCTGATGGGAATACATTAGAACATTATTTGGAATTACAAACTACTACCTAGTTATCCAAATGCTGGAGACTGGTTGAACAAACTATGGAGTACCCACACAATGGAGTACTATGCAACTATAAAAAAAAAGAATGAGAACAACCTTTACAAACTAAAACAGTATTTCCAGAAGATTCTATTAAGTGAAAAAAACCAAACTTCAAAAAAAGCACACATAGCATGCTATCTTTCCTGTACAAAATGAGGGGAAAAACCCCAAATATTATGTATGTCTGCTTATCTTTGCAAAAAGAAATACAGGACAGCTAAACTAGAGAACAATGAAGTTGGATACCTACAAGGGGTTGGGGAGGGGGAATGGAATGGAGTGGAGTGGAAGAGACATAGGAAGGAGCAACAATTCTCCAAATATATATTTTTGTATAGTTTTGACTTCTGGAAGTGTACTTACGTTCCTCAAATTTAAAAAACTGAAGTAGGAAATATAAAAAGGGAAAACTAAAAGCAGTATGAACAGATGAACCTAATAATATTTCAAAAGAACACTGTAACCACACTGAAAAGGAAAAAAAAATCTAAGTAACTTACGGACATTTAACAATATACCTTCAGTCTTGGGTGATGCTAACAAATCCTGAACTTGTTGAAGGAGGTCTGTTTTATGCAGTGGTATGTGAAAAGCAACTCTGACATAATTTTGGATGTATTAGAAGACTGAGCAAATGAGTAAATGTGCTGATGTTGGGTGTCAAGGTTCTCACTGAGGAAAGGACACACAAATAAGGAATGGGGGAAAACAAGAAAAAAGCTTATGCAGATGACTTGGAGGTATCAATGGGAACTCGTGATTTCTTAAAAGTGTATGTATGGGTAAGTATGTATGTATGTTGGTGTATATGTATATAGCATACATGCACATATATTTCATAGCTCTGTGGGCCTATGAGCCAAGATACAAAACATGCTAGTAGCAATGACCAGATCTTGGTCTCTAATATCAGTCCTCTTTAAAAGGAACCAGGGCTCCTCGGAGAAGTGGCTGATTCCAGGGCTGGGGCAGGGAAGATACAAGATGCACCTGCAACATGTAGGCAAAAGGTAAGGAGATGCTCAAAAAAGTGATGGGTGTTATTAAGGATGTAGGAGCCAGAATGAAGGAGCTCACAAGGGTCAAACTGGGACAATCTGAGAGCCAAAATAATTAAGTATGATAATGAATTATAAATCCTTGAAAAAAACAGGAATTCGCGTGTCCACTTACAATAAATAGGTCAGTGAAATAAGCGAGATAGGTCTCTTGATTATATAATCAAGAATTCATATAATATGTATCATTACATATTACATGTAATATATACAGTTGTATAATTACATATATTATATAATTATGTCAGTGCTAACTACCAAATGTGGAGAGTGCTGGATTTGAAAAAAATCATTTTGCATGATAGTGAAGACTGGATCAAGGAAAAATCATAATGGATGTTAAGTCTAGGGAGAAATTTTGATGAGGAGTGGGATACTTTATGGTGTCAAAGTGTCTCCCTATGGGTTGTTTTTATACCCAAGGGAAAAATACAAATTATACAGTGGAGAACTCAAACAGACACTATGACTGGGTTTTCAAAATCATTATCACCAATGAGGTGTAGAGCAAGAACAAACAAACCCAAAACAAGAAACCTCAATTTTAAAAAAGGGGAGGGAGGAAGGGCCTGGCTTCTTCAAAAGCGTGAATGTCACTAAAGATAAATGCTATGGAAATGTTTCAGTTTAAAGGAGGCTAAAGAAACATAGCATTAATGTAAGACCGATTCCTGTGTCATTAGAAGGAAAAAAATACCATAAAGGACACTGTTGAGTCAGCTTACAAAACTGAATGAACTAGATGGTAGATTGGATAAAAATATTTTATGGATGTTAAATTTACTAGTTGATAACCCTACTGAAGTTATGTAATAGAATATCCCTATTCTTAGGAAATAAACACTAAAGTGCTTACGGGTAAAGGGCTATGATATGTCCCTTACCCTTAAATGATTCTGAAAAAAAAGGGGGGGTATCTATATCTACCTATACATAGCATAGTATATAAATATATATTACTTATAGTGTATATATTACATACGGTGTATATAATGTATATTTACAGAGAAACAAAGAGAACACATGCAAATGGAGTAAGAAGTTAACAGTGTATGTGGATTCTTTGTATGATTCTTATTCTTCCAACTTTCCTGTAAGTTTGAAATTATTCCAAATAAAAAGTTTAAAAATATTTTATTTATTTTTTTAGTATTTTAAAAAGGGAACGGGAGTGGTTTCAGTTTACACTTCCAGCATCAGGAAAATTCATTTAGGTTTTCTCCATGTGTAAAATGAGAGATTTGAACTAGATGTGTTTGAAGCCTTCATTCTGTCCTAAATTTATATATATATAGGTGTGATGAGAGAGTAAATAAGAGGTCCTTTAAGAAACTGCTGAAAAGGAAACAATACCTCAAAAGTGCCTTTCTGTTTCTTCTCATTGGGACACTACTAACATCTAACAATAGAATTTCTATTTCTGCCAAATCTCTTATCATCAGAAACAAAGAAAAGGCAGTGTATTTTTTTCTCCATAGCTGGGGGTGCCTGAATTTATTTCACACACACACCATAATTTTCTGCATTATTATTATACTGTGGTTCACTCTTAGAACACAAGTTCCCCCTAAAAGGGAAGGGGGAAGAGAAGCATGTCTTTTATTCTACCACTGACATTTTTTATCAAGGCATCTAAAATATATTACTGGTTCTAAAGAGAAATCCAAGTGCTTTCTTAAGTCTAATTGCAGGTTAATCATATGCCTGAGCATAGTTTTCTTACAAGACCTAGGGTGATATGATTGTGTCATGTGTTTAGTGGGCAATCAATAAGTATTGGTTAATTTTATTTTGATTTGATAACTCTTATTCCTTTAGGATCAGATTCACAGGGCTTAACTTCAAAGTGCTTATTTTTCTTCTTTGATCAACTTCCACTTGAGTCTGCTGTTAATATTCACCTGGGTCTTGTTCCCACTATACTTACTGCTAAAGGAACCCAAACGGTCCATTCCCTAAAATTTGCAAACAATCTTGTTTTGATCTTCCTCAATGCAGCACTCCTTCAAGGAGATGTCAGAACTGGCCAACACATACACCAAAGCTTGAGGACTCCCTATGAACAAACAAAAGCGGCATATGGATCAGAAAATAATTCAAAAGGACAAGATGCAGAGAAGACAATGCAATGTACTCAATTCTACCACATCCTAGCTTTGTAATGCTAAGCAAATTATTTTATCTTTTTTTAAATTTTGTTTTAAGGGTTTTTTTTTTAATATGTAATTATTTTAGAGAGAGAGAGAGAAAAAATGCATGCAAGAGTTGAGGGAGAGAGAGAAAATCTCAAGTAGACTCCCCACTGATCACGAAGCCTGACACAAGGCTTGATCCCATGACCCCGAGATCATGACCTGAGCCAAAATCAAGAGTTGGACACTTAACCGACTGAGCCACCCAGGCACCCATTTTATTTATTTAAGTAACGACTGAGCCACCCAGGCACCCATTTTATTTATTTAAGTAATTTCTACACCCAATGTGGAGCTCGAACCCATGACCCTGAGATCAAGAGTTATATGCTCTTCTGACTCAGCCAGCTAGGCTCCCCAATTATTTTGTCTTTATAAGCCTGTGTCCCCCTCTGTAAAGTGGGTATGAGAAACAGTATCTACCTCCTACAGTTATTGTGAAGATTAAATACCAAAATCCATATAAATAATGCACCGTGGTGGCGGCCCACAGTAAGCCCTCTATAAAAGGTACATATCTCTAATAAACAACTATTGTTTTTCTCTACCCAGTTTGACTTACACTTATACTTACGCCACTTACACTTGGCCCAAGTCACTTCTCTCCTTAATCCTCTTTCCTTTGGGACACTGACTCACCCACATTTTCATATGGTTCTGGTGGCGTTACCAATCACAATACTCTAAACCCCAACCCCACAGCTAAAGCGGCCAGATCTCTTATGAAAATCTCAATCTTGAGTAAGACATACAAGGACAGACGTCAAATGGAGCCCAGTCATTCACTAATCAAAGAATTTGGTCCATGAGCTCTGGCTATTGAGATCCCCAACCCCAAGGGTGGCCCCAACTGTTTAGATTTCTTCTCATTTCTCTATCTTTCTAATACTTTAATATGAATGACTATTACGAGAAACCAAGGAACCCTATTACGACATATATTTGTTCACTTACTCTTTGAATAAATATTTAATGTTTGAACAATGTACAAAGTATTTTCTTGAAGGCAGAAATGAAATCATACTTCACCCTAAGTCAAGAAAACATCTCTCCTTCTATAGTCCTACAGCTTCTTAGCTATCTCTTTTCTGGCAACCCATTCTACTTTGTGAGGATTACTTCTGAATGCATATTTTTTTCCCATTTGTAGACTAAATGAAAGCAGGAACTGGGCGCCTGGGTGGCTCAGTTGGTTAAGCAACTGCCTTCGGCTCAGGTCATGATCCTGGAGTCCCGGGATCGAGTCCCGCATCGGGCTCCCTGCTCAGCTAGGAGCCTGCTTCTCCCTCTGACCCTCCCCCCTCTCATGTACTCTCTCTCATTCTCGCTCTCTCAAATAAATAAATAAGATCTTTAAAAAAAAAAAAAGAAAGCAGGAACTACTATCCAATATACATCTGTATGCTTCAAAGTGCCAAACACAGAGAAAGAACTCAATAAACAAAACGTAATGGACGAATGTTAGTTTTACAACAGGTTAATTCATCTTTAGTTCTCCTGGAGTGATTTCTTTCACCTGGTACACTGAGCTTGGGGTATAATTCATCCTTAAATCTATATGACATTCAGATTACATGGCTGTCAATAAACTTGTCTTTTTTGAAGTGGGCTGGGATAGGATGGTTCTCACCCTACTCTGGTCCCAGGAAGTTAGCCTCGAAGAAAAATGGGTTTAGCAAGAGGTATTACGCACTCAGTAATAAAATAATGACCAACATTTACTGACTTTTCTCATATGCCAGGTACGGCGGTCCCACTCACTGTATGTGGATTATCTCTTTGAATCCTCACAACCTTCAGGCATGCTGCTTTTTCAAAGAAGAAAGGAAGTTCTGAAAGACTGCTACTTGCACAATGTCTTAAAGGTAGTGAACAGCAGCGACCTTCAACAAAGGTTAATAGGGATGGTCAAGTAAAGAATATATAAACACTCCATGTCATAAGCACAATATTGCAAAAAGCAGAATTTTCTTTTTTCCTCTCCTTTCTTCTCACAGGAGACATGACATCCATAAAAGGATGGGGGTAGCTCCAAATTAACATCTACCAAATTCAAAGTCACTGGGAGGTAGAAGGCAGGCACGCGAAGAATGGCATCCGCTGTGGTGCAGAGTACAGGTGCAGGGTTTGGAGTTTTGCAGACAAGGCGGAGCTTCTCACTTTGTTCCTTAAGCTGTATGATCTTGCGCAAGTCATTTTACCTGAGCCTCAGTCGGCCTCAAAATGGGGCTGAACTACCTAGCGTGTAAAGCCTACTTGAAAACCCGAAATGTAACGTCGGTCAGGTGCACGACACAGAGCTGCTGTTCCCAGCGTAATTAGGCGCGCCACCGCACAAATAGGAATCCCGAGGCTCTGGCAGTGCAGGGCCGCCCAGGGGGCGCAGGGGGCGGGGCGCGCCAGGCACGCCGCGAGGCGGGGCCGACCGGTCAGGCCGAGCCCGCGCCGCCCTCCACCAGGCGCGGCGCGGCGAGGCGAGGCGCGGCGCGGCGTGGCCCGGCTCCGCAAGCCCGCCCGCCGCGTTTCCCCCCGAGCCGCCGGGGCCCGCAGCTCGCCCCCGTCCCCGCCGCCCCCTCGGCCGCTAGAGGGGCTCGCGCCCCGCCGCCACCCGCCTTGTAGCGCCTCGTGCCTCACCTCGCTGCGTCCCCCTGCTCCGCGCTGAGGAGCCGCCAGCCGCGCGCGCCCCCGGGCGTACGTGCTCGCTCTCGAGCGACACAGGCGCGAGCTCGCCGCCGCGCCGCCCCTCCCCGGCCTTCGCGGCCCCGCCGCCGCCGCCGCCGCCGCCGCCGCCCCCGCCCCCCCCGCCGCCCCTTCGGCCCGCGCCTCGGCCTCGCCGCGCGCCCGCCGCCGTCCTCCAGCAGAGGCCCGGGGGGTTAGGGCGGCCTGAGCAGCCTGCCTGACTTGAGTCCGGGCAGCAGCCGCTTTTGCGTGAGGCGCGTTCCCGGGCGCCAGAGGCTTGCCGGTGCGTGGCGCCGCCGTTCGATCCGCTCCAGAGTGCGGTGAGGTGGAGCGGGCCGGTACTGTCCTGCTTTTGTGTTCCTAACATTCCCACTCCCGCCGCCCCTGTTGACGCGAAGGCAGCTGAGGCGGAGCGGCTCTTGCAGCGCTGCTCGCGGATTAACCAGACTGACTGAATGGTGTAAGGGTAAAGAGGGTACGTTTTATTCAGATGCTTCTGGAACGTCGAAATTCTCTTCTTTGGAAAGAACCCTCCCCTCTCTGGGCTTCAGGGGCCCAGACTGAGGCGCAATGATGAGAGGATGTGGTGGTCCGCTCTGATGTCAATCTTGAGGGCTAGGTATGTCCCAACATCTCTTATTACTACTACTAATTATTATAATAGCTACCATTTGTCGGGTATTTAGTGCATGCCAGGCATTGTTACAAAAGAGGTGACATCCATGGTGTCATTTAATCTTCAAAAACAACCTTATGAGGTGGGCACTGTTATTACCCCCATTTTCCAGGTGAAGACATTTAGACTGGCTTATAAATAACTTGGGAACACACGGCTAGAAAGTGTTGGGAAGGGGATTCAAGCTGTGGTAATCTGCACCATTATGCTCTTACATCTATTTAGAAGTCTGTCTTTCATAAATTCGCCCAGCCTCTCTTTAAATTCATTTGCATTTTCTGCTGGTGTGACCTCTTGATTGATCTTTTAGTATATGAATGCTACAAATTCGTCCTAAAAAATAATCAAAATTCACACCAGCTCCCACTGTGTTAAATAAACAGTTAACATTTTGGTATACTCTTCCAGACATTTTCCTATGCATCGTGTCAATAGATCTATTATAGTGTAGTTTAATTTTGATGTATCCTGAAAATCTAGTCATTTAGTCAACAAATATTTAATAAGCAGACCCTGTTCTAGGTGCTGAGAACTCAGCAGCGAACAAAATAGTCTCTGCCTTATATAATAGTGGGGGAGATTGACAAGAAACAATATACATATTACTAAAGAACAGGTAGTGCCTGGTAATGTGGCAAGTTTTATGGGAAAAAAATAAATCAGAATAAAGGGATAAGAGTGATGTGGGCACGGTCTTTTAGATGAGGTAGACAAGGAAGGCCTCTTAATTGAAAGAGCACATAAGTAGAAACCTAATCATTAAGGGAGGCAGCACATGGATTTCCAGAGGGAAACTAGAAGAGAAGCAGCAATTGCAATGGCCCTGAGATAGGGACTTGCTTGGCCTGTTGGAGAAGCAGCAAGGAGACCAGTGTGGCTGCAGCACAGCAAATTAGAGAAATAAGTTGCGAAACAGGCAGAAACCAGATCATGCATCATCTCGTAAGCCATGGTTGGACTTTGGATTTTGGGGGGATGTGGTAGAGTACCATGCAAGGGTTGAGAGCAAAGGAGTAATCGGAATTTTTTTGGGGGGGGGAGACTTCTTTTTAGGGTTTAACAATTTGGAAAACTTATTTTGCCAAGCAATGTGGATTCGAATTTTATGTATTTTAGAGCAGTTTCTTTGCAGAGATGGCTCATGAATGACTCCTTGGTGTGTGGTGGGGGAGGTAATCAGATTTATTTTAAAAGGATCAGTCTGGCAACTGTGTGGAGAATAAGATGGTAGAAACATTAAAGTTACTCTTTAAAGCATTAATTATCCTTTTATACAGCCATCATTCAACAGTTAATCAACATTGGTGTTTCACCTACACCTTTACACCTCGGCAACCACTCATCTCCACAAAGAGGAGATAGGGTCAGACACTTGAGGACTTATCTTCATGTCTTTCTCACCTAAAGTGAAGTTTTTTGAGACTGGCTAGATCTCCATATATCCAGATCTGGATGTCATGATTGTCAACAAATTGAATATGAGTCATCAGTGTTGTACTATTGTGGAAAAAACAATCCCACATTAACACTGGGATCTATTCGTTAAAAACATAGCATTCAAGCACCTGAAAATTACCCTCTGCTTCAATTGATGTTAGGCCCTCATTAGAATTCTTAGCCCCAATTTAGTCATTTTGCTTAAGATGTGGAAAAATTAAAATGCACAGTGAAAGAAAGGGTAACACTGTTGAAGGCAGTGCTTTTCTGGGTTTTTGCCTTTAGCAATGTAATGGATAGTGGCATCAATTGTAAAACCAGCTGCAGGAATAACAGATTTGGAGGAGAAATTAAAAGTTCTGTTTTGGATTTGTGTTTTGCAATCTGAGTGGAAATGATATATATTAGATATATATTAGAGCTCAGAGGTGTATAACTGTATCAAAATTGTTTCTTTGGATGTGTGTCTTCTTTAGACAGAGCTTGAAGACAGACACTATGTCTTTTCTTCTTTGTAACTTCTGTGCCCCTAAGTGCATCCTGGACAAATATTTGTGAAATGAGCAAGTAAAGGCAAAGGTATGGATGAAGTCACTCAGGCAAAATATATAAAGTAAAAAGAGAAGAGATACCTGCTTTCACTGGAGGTCCAAGTACCTGAACATGATTTATAAATAGGGTGACCTGGGGCGCCTGGGTGGCTCAGTCATTAAGCATCTGCCTTCGGCTCAGGTCATGATCCCAGGGTCCTGGGATCAAGCCCCGCATCAGGCTCCCTGCAGGAAGCCTGCTTCTCCCTCTGCCTGCCGCTCCCACTGCTTGTGCTGGGGAAGCTTAACCGAATGAGCCACGCAGGCATTCCCCAAGCCCTTCCATTCTTAACGGAGGAGGTTGGCCTTTGAACTTGAAACCCAGCAGGGAAAATTGTATCCTACTGCCAGGGTCTGTAATGTAGCTGCCATTGACTGAGTCCAGAATATGCCAACAGGTCCTCTTCAACTGTAAAGCTGCTGTGTTTAGAATCAGAAGTGTAGTTTCTGAGTTCCCTCCCTATGGAAATGATTCTTTATCATTTCTAGTTACTCACTTGTCCTGAGTGCTGAGTTTATAAACTTTATCTCATCTAATACTTATATTTTTTCTAAGTGAGGTGGTTCTTTGTAGTCTGGTATACAAATAGATAAAAACAGAAAGTCTCGAAGTCTCTGCTTTCTTCTGGGTTTCAACTTCCTCTCCTTTAAGCTCTGAGGTATACCTAGTACATGTAAGTTAGCCAGAGATTTAGGTCCTGGAGCAGAGTCCTTTGCCAATTACCAGGGCTCTTCAAGGCAAGGGATCTTCCTTTGACACGCTCAGAAGAGAGGGTTTCACCCCACAAAAGGCGGGAGCCTCAAGGATTACAGCTCTTAGCTCTCAGCAATGTGAGTTCACACACACTAAGTCACTTTCCCAGAAGCATAGGCTCCCCTGTGGCCTAGTTCAGGACTGATTCTAGCCTCCTCAGGCTCTGCTGTGGAGTCTTGCATTCAGGAGCATTGCTTTCCTCCTTCCTGCGCCTTTACTCCACCTTCTATCTTTCTCTCTTTGTGACCACCCTCATCAAAGGAGTTAAGGAATCAATCCTTTTCTTTCCAGAAGGTTCCTAGACTGCTTATTTAACTTGATCCACCTCAACTGTGACCAGTCTGCAGAGGAAAGGTGGAAGCAGTCCTGCTAATCTATTTACAGAAATATAAGGTCTATATAGACATTTCTCCACACGGTGGCATGTCTGGGTTGCTTCTGCATTAAGGAAGAGGGCCCTAAAGATCTCAGAGGTGAACAAAATGGAAAAAATTTTTTTGCTAAAGGGCCCTGCTGCATCCTACATTACAAATAAGGGAAAATAAGGCTCAGAAAAGGAAAACCATTTGCCCAAAGTCATTTAGTTACTAGGTAGCACAGCCAGGATGAAAGCCAAATCTGGCCAAATGTTACTAATAAACTACCTCTGACTCTTTAAAACTGAAGAGTTAGCAGGTATCAGGATTTTCATAATGCCATAGCCATTAAGGAGAGTGTCCGTGAATCTAGGCTTTTGCTACCCATCTGTTTTGCCTCTTCCTCACCATCCTGACTTCTTTTTGATCTATGTAAAGTGCAGAGTATCTGTCTCGTGAGTCACCAGGCTTTGGGTAGAATCCAAAAAGTTAGGTGAACTAGGAATGTATTGTTGCTGAGTAACTTCTGTTTATCCGAAAAATTTAACTACTACCCTTTACCACTTGCAAGTATTTAAGCAAGTTATTATCTTTCTGTGCCTTTTTTCTCCTCGTGTGTAAAATGAAAATTATAATACCTAATTCATAAGAGTTTTGTAAGGATATGACTATATATATAAAATACCTAGTTCATGGTGGGATTCAAATAAATTATAATTGTGATTCTAATTCTAGAAGTGCTCCATAGGATGACCCTGGGGCTTGTTTAGAAGTTGTAGGAGGCTAGGTTAGCCAGTGCTCAACATTAGAATTTTTTCATTATTTGAATCCTATCTACCTACTAGAAACCTGTTTCCAGAACACTGAGCAATTAAATAGAATTTCTTTTGCTGCTTGCTTCTTTAGCACCTTACTATACATAAGTAAGGGAGTGTACTTTATCTCCTAGGTCACAGAACAAATGCATAATTGCCATCAAGGATGGATAATCCAGCTTTACCTCTAGTGCAGAACAAACTCAGGAGCTGTGTCCCATTTACTTAATGTAAATAGTGAACAGACTTAGGCATTGTGAACAATTAACTATAAGATTGTTCCTTAGAGTACAGAATGAATACTTTCCTATTATAATCAAATAAAACTTACAATGAGGTTAATCTGATGCATATTTAATGATAGATGTAATTGTTATTGTGCTGCATGATAATTAGGCCTTAAATGTTAAGCTGTTTCCATAAATGACTGTAATTGGTTATTTTTATACAGCAAAACACATTTTTTAGTGTTTGTCCACTCACTTTATTAATTTCCTAGAATCTATAATCATACCAAGGACAACAGTTTTCCCTGAGTCTTTACTGTTTAATCATGCATTCACACAAACACACTTTCAAAATGACACAGCAGGGTTCTCATCCTAATTTGGTACTAAAAGTAACTATTGTTCAAGGCTTTTTATATATGTATCTTTTCTCATTTTAGTCCTTAAAAACCCATTAAGGGAGGTGTTGTCACTCCCATTTTACTGATGCAGAAACTGATGCTCAGAGAATGTAAACAGGTAGCATAGTAGAGATTCAAACTTCTATCTCCAACTTGTAACCACTACTTTATACAACCTCAGAAGATGATGGGTCCCAGCCAAGATATGTCAAGATTTTCAGGAAGTGGACTGGCTCCTGGGAAATACCAAATATGTATAGTATATCCAAAGGGAGAATGAGTCATCCTGAAAGAGGGAGGCGTTAGTAATGGAAGTTTGAAGCCTATGGAAGCTGACTTTCTGAGTGCCCATTCAAGAAAAAGAGTCTTGGCCAATGAATTCCACGCATAATCGCCCTGTTATAGGCTGTGATATTGTAGAGACACCATATCAGCCTAATGCCATCGAATATCTGAATTTTAGAATTAACCCCGCTAATTCTGATTCCTTAAGAAAGAATCAATATGGGAGTTAAACTGGTGTTCTCAGGCTTTTTATCATGACTATCAGCCCTGAAGAGCCTTTTAGACATTCTTTTTCCTAATTGCTTCCCCCATTGAAGTTTTAATACTACAGATATGCCAGATAGATATCTGTTTATATACTATATGTCTACCTGTACTTTATATATAAAGAAAGATTCTTTTTGCCCTTCAAGATTTAGGTTTTTTTTTTTCTTCCATGGAGAGTGCAAACAATTATGCATGAATAATGTAGCTTCCCTTCAGGTTCAGGATATGCTACTTATACAGAGAATAGTATTTTTGTACTTATGACAATTATATTACTAGTTGTAATTAATAAATTGATAAATTTACATACAAGCTTGGTTAGTGTGAATCTGCTCCTAAATAATGGGACCATTCTCTGTGTGGAAAATTTGGGTTTCTAAGCCTGTAAAACAGCCTGAGAGGCCTTCAGACAGACAGCCTATTAGTCTTCTACAAGTCAACCTACAGAACATATCTTTTTATTTGAAATTTCTAGAACATTTTTTTTTAAGATTTTATTTATTTGTCAGAGAGAGAGCTCACAAGCACGGAGAGCGGCAGGCAGTGGGACTCCATCCCAGGTCCCTGGGATCATGACTTGAGCTGAAGGCAGATGCTTAACTGACTGAGCCACCCAGACGTCCCACTTCTAGAACATTCTTATGTGTTCATTCCTTTACCTTACAAATATTTTTTAGCCCTACTCTAGGATGAGGACTATGCCAGGTACTAGAGATTCAAGGACTAAAAAATAGTCTCTGCTCTCAAAAAGATGCTCACTGTCCAGGGGGGCCTGGGTGGCTCAGTTGGTTAAGCATCTGACTTTAGCTCAGATCATGATCTCGGGGTCCTGGGATCGAGCCCTGTATCGAGCCCTGCATCAGGCTCCACACTCAGCAGGGAGTCTGCTTGTCCCTCTGCCCCTTATGTGCTTGCATTCTCTCTCTCTCTCAAATTTTTTTTTTAAAAAAGATGCTCACTGTCCAGTTGGGGAGACAGATATGCATGAAAATAATTACAATACAAGATAATATGTGTTGTAACAGAGATGTGTTAGGTATACTAAAGGCTCCAAGAAGAGGTTAGTCAATTGTAGGGAGAATTAAGGTGTAAGTCTCTGGAAAGTGATGAGTTAAGTCTTGGAGAGGAGTGGGAAGGAACTTCCAAGCAGAAGGAACAAATTATTCAAAGGACAGAAGCATGAAATAGGGTGGCCAGCTGGTCCATATGATTGGAGTACAGAGAATAAGAACGGAGGGCCACTGTACATGACATGATATGGGTAGACAGAGGCCAGACCATAGTGGGTTTGACACTTTACTCGGCCGTGGAGAGCCAGTGAAGCATTTTGAGTTGGGGAGCAGTGTTATCACTCATCTGAGTTTTAGACCTGAATCTCTCTGGCAGTGATGTGGACTGAAAAGTAGCAAAATGAAAGGCCAGGGGGTTCAGCAGTCCAAGTAAGAGATGATGAAAGATTGAACTAGCACCATTGGAATGGGGATGAGGAAGAAGAAATGGATTTAAGGCGTTTAAGAAGCAATTAATTAGGTGCCTGGGTGGCTCAGTTGGTTAAGCGTCTGCCTTCGGCTCAGGTCATGATCCTGGGGTCCCAGGATCAAGTCCCACTTTGGGCTCCCAGTATCTCCCTCTGATCCTCCCCCCCTCATGCTCTGTCTCTCTCTCAAATAAATAAAATCTTTTTTAAAAAGCAATTCGGGGGAGAAAAGTGATAAATAAGTGGTAGAATTAAAAATGATTTTCTATGTCCAGCATAGTTGATGGATAATGGCTGCTCACCAAGAGAGGGACCATCAGGCAAAGAGCAGACCTGAAGGGGAAGGGGTAGGTTTTGTTCTGGATGTGTTAAGTTTGAGGTGTCTGTAGGATGTACAGGTGCCCTTCACTAGACAGATTCAACAGCAGAAGGAAAGGTCTAGGTCAGATATACCGATTAGGGAGTTAGCACAAACGGATAGAAGTTTTGAAGCCATAGGTGGTTCCGTCAGTAGACCGTGTGATTCTTGATCTTTGGGTCAGAAGTTGGAGCCCCACGTTGGGTGTAGCGTTTATTTTAAAAAAAGTTTTAGGGGTGTCTGGGTGGCTCAGTTGGTTAAGCTTCTGACTCTTGGTTTCGGGTCAGGTGATGAGTCGTGGGATCCAGTTCATGGGATCGAGCCCAGTGTGGGGCTCCACTCTGAGCATGGAGTCTGCTTGTCCCTCTCCTTCCCCTTCTGCTTCTCCTTTCTCTCTCTCTCTCTAAAATAAGTAAAATCTTTTTTTTTTTTAAAGATTTTATTTATTCATTTGAGACACAGAGATAGAGAGAGCATGAGCAGGGGGAGAGGCAGAGGGAGAGGGAGAAGCAGGCTCCCCGCTGAGCCAGGAGCCCGATATGGGGCTCGATCCCCGGACCCTGGGATCATGACCTGAGCCGAAGGCAGACGCTTAACCACCTGAGCCACCCAGGCGCCCCATAAGTAAAATCTTTAAAAAAATTTTTTTAATATTTAAAATAAAAATATCATAAGCTATAAAGTATGTGTAGGGACAGCAAAACGAAGTTCTGATTTTTCCTCTGGTGACCTCTGTGAGTATATCTTCATCGTTATTATTTTGCTGCCCCTGACTTGCTAGTGCCCTAAGTACATGTTTATTCACCTACTCAGTAACCAATATAGCACTGAAAGTACATCAAAGAAAATGAATTAGTCAACAGTGCCAAATATTACAGAGAAGTCAAAGATAAAGGTTAAAAAATGCTCACTGGAGAAAAGAAAAAGTACCAATTATACAAGCATATAACAGAATAGAATGTATAGAAGTAAACCAAAATAAATATAGGAACCTAGTATATAATAAAGGTGGGCTACTCAAAAAATGGTGTGGACAAGTGGATAATATCCGGGAAAAAAATAAGTGTCAATTTGTACCTCACACCAGGATAAACTCCAAATGGATTAAATATTTAAATAAAAATATAAAAATTGAAAACAAAATATGAGAAAACTCATTTAGCATCTTGGCACAGGGAAGGATAATCTAATTATGATTCAGAATACAGAAAGCATAAAAGCAGAGATTAATAATTTGACTACACAAAGCTCACAGTTTCTGCCAAACAAAATAACACCTTAAGCAATGTCAAAACATAAGTGGCAAAGTAGAACAATGTTTGCAACTCGTATCACAAAGGGCTAATCCTCCTAATAAAAAGAAGTAGATAAGGAAGAGGTTAAACAGTTAAAGAGAAATATCAATGAAAGATGTAATTGGCAGGGCTCATATGTAGTGGTTAAAAGTGTAGAGATTTTGAGGTCACCTACCTGCATTGGAATCCTAGCTCTGTCACTTGCTAGCTCTGAGACCTTGGGCAAGTAAGTGGCTGATCCCTCACTTTTCCATAAAATGCAGATAATAATTGTAGTTCCTTCAGAGGGTAAGATGGGGACCAGGCTGGTGACTCATGGTAAAAGAAGGGAGGACACCGAGAAGATGGATTATAAATTTCTAGGATTGGGGTGCCTGGGTGGCTTAGTCGGTTAGGCGTGTCTGCCTTTGGCTCAGGTCATGATCTCAAGCTCCTGGGATCAAGCCTGTGTGTCAGGCTCGCTGATCCACGGGGAGCCTGCTTCTCCCTCTCCCTCTGCCCCCCCACCTGCTCATGTTCTCTCTCTCTCTCTCTAAGATAAATAAAATCTTTTTTAAAAAAATGAAAAAAACAAATTTCTAGGATCTGGGAACCTTGAAGGAAAGAGAGTCTGGGAAGAGAACCAACTCAGCCCCTATCTGTCTCACCTTTCATGAAGGGCACTTATTTATGAAATCCCTACACATGTCAGACACAGCTCTAGGACTAGGGACACAATGTAAGTAAAACAGGCATGGTGCCTGCTCTCAATGTAGCTCACCTCTATGAGAGAGGCGTCCATCAAATGCCACAGGAGAACAATTACAAACGGATTAATTCTGTGGAGGAAATTTACACTGTAAACCTAGTGGAGTTTGGGAGGTCAGAGAGGACTCTGTGAAGGAGGTGGTTGTTGAGTCAATATCTGAAATATGAGTAGGGGTTAAATAGGCAAAGGGTAGGGCGCTTGGGTGGCTCAGTTGGTTGAGCAACTGCCTTCAGCTCAGGTCATGATCCTGGAGTCCCGGGATCAAGTCCCACATCGGGCTCCCTGCTCAGCAGGGAGTCTGCTTCTCCCTCTGACCCTCCCCCCTCTCATGTGCTCTCTCTCTCTATCTCAAATAAATAAATAAAATCTTAAAAAAAAACCAAAAAACCTTTAAAAATAAAATAGGCAAAGGGTAGTGAAGGAAGGGGAAGGTGGGGTAAGGGAATGGGAAATGGTGTCAGAGGCCCAGAGAACAGCATAGGCTCTGAGGCAAGAAAGAAGGAAGCTGGTCCACTGTGGCCAAAGCTAGAGTCAGGGGAACAGTGAGGGCAGATGAGACTGGAGAAGGAGACATGCTAGACTATTCAGGGCCTTAGCAGTCTTGTTAAGGATTTGGGGCTTTATCCTGATAGCGGTGGGAAGCCACTGAATGGTTTTTAGCAGAGGAGTAACACGATCAAATTTGTGTGTTGCAAAGCTCTTTCTGGCTGCAGTGTGGAGAACGGTGTACAGATTAAAGAGAGGCAAGAGAGCAACTATGGGGAGATAGAGTATGGTAGTTTAGGCCAGCTATATGCTCCTTAATCTACTTGTTTCCCTACTGTTACTTTAGCAGAAGACAAAGCTTTTGTTCTTACATAACAGATGTGCATGAAATGTTAGCTGTTATTACGGTCTACGGTTAGAGGACAGAGGTTTAAACTTAATCCACCAGGAAGAATGAGTATGTGGGGAGGGAAAGGATTTCATTGAGAGGGTATGGGAATCCAATCATTTCCTATCTGGATAGGAAGGAGGGGATGGAAAGGGTAAACAATGACATCTGCAACAGAGAAAAGGAGGCTACGCTTCCCTAAGGTGATGTTGCTCTGGCACATGGACCGTCTCTTCTGCCAAAGTTCATTTTCCCATGCTTAGACAAATAAAAATGTTGGGCAAAGGTACTTTATGGCTTACCCTGGAGAGCTCTGTGCTTTTTAGTGGAAAACAGGCCCAGGAGTTTAGCTATCCCTGCATGTTGCACTTCTCTTCAACACTATAGAGTCATCACAAATGCCTGGGGAGAAAAATATCTAAATCAATCATTCTGAAATTGAACATGTGCGTTACTTAGCTGGTTTAATTTCAGAAGAAGACAATGACAGATACTAGTAGCTTCATGAGACCTACTTTTTTTTCTCTTCCTGCCATCAAGAATTGAATAGGGTTGGACGATCTGATGACCCAACTACCTTATTTTGTCATGTATGTGTTGGGCAAAGCAAAGTCCTTCAAGATGGGAGTTCTTGAAATCCTTCTAAGAAATACATTCAGTTTTGTGGGAGTTTTAATGTGTCAAACAGCTTTTTAAATGCAGCTGTAGAAGCCAAAGTCAAAACAAATTCTTGGAGCCAAATGGGATTCCCAGAGCTTCAGAGCCTGATGGTTGCTTTTTATGTATAAATCTGCATGTTGAGGAATAATATCTTAGAAATACACTTTTGATTGTAACATGTTTCACAGACAATTAGTGTCCAAGAATATAGCCAAGAATACAGACTTCCATAACAGTAAAAAAAAGAGACTAACAGGGGTTCCTGGCTGGCTTAGTAGACCATGGGACTCTCGATCTCAGGGTTGTGAGTTTGAGCCCAATGTTCAGTATAGAGATTACTTAAAAATAAAATATTAAAAAAAAAAGATTAACAACCCCCCTCCCCCAAAAAAGGGGAAAGGTTATAAGCAAGCAAGAGAAAACCTGAATGCAAATATGTGGAAGGAAACTCAACCTCATTATTAAGCAGGAAAACATACATAAGAACAACAATGACACATTACTTCATAGAGTTAAGATTGGCAAAAATTTTAAAGTCTGATTTTCAAGTTAGGGAGATAGTGGAATAATACTCTAATGCTGGTGGGAACGTATTTGGTACAACTGCTTTGGAAAACCATATGCATTCTAGCAAAGTTGAAGATGTATGTATCCTACAACCCATGAATTCTACTCCTTGTCATATGTCCTAGACATAGACATGTCTGAGAAAATTCATTTTAATTATTATTTTTTTTAAGTAGGCTCCATGCCCAGCGTGGAGCCCAACATAAGGCTTGAACTCACAACCCTGAGATCAAGACCTGAGTTGAGATCAAGAGTCGGATGCTTAACTGACTGAGCCACTCAGGCAACCCCCGCCCCCAAGAAGATTCACTGTAGAAGAAATAAACTGCTATCTGGTATTATATGTATAGTTCATAAGTCTTCAAATTCAGTGTCTCTTCTGTTGAATGTTTGGTTCTTCTAGAGGGCAATAAGGAATTTATAGTATAGCCTGCACTGTTTATTCTTCTTTTCCAGTACATTAGGGAGCAGTCATGACCTGAATAAATCCTTGGAGAGTCTTCTGGACATTATCTTATTCTGTGGAGACCATGACACTATACTCTGAACATATCCTTCTCCTTCCTATTTTAAATTTTAGAAAATAGACTTAAAATAGGGCAGGATCTTGGTGTTTATGAATGTTTTTTAACCCCCCTTTGGGCCAATAATACATACGGGCTTCACATTTATTTACATTTGCTTATTTTCATTTATTTTTGCCCACTTTTTTCAGAGGATGAAGTTAGCGACTTCAGCCACTGGGTGGCGCAAATTCACAAGTGTCTGGTAAAAGTTTGTATATTCCAGCCCAAAGTGCCCCCGTTGCTACACTCTACCATATGAAGGAAGGTTAGTTAGAAAAAAGGCTTTGGGGACCTGAAATCTAACCATAGACATGGATCCAAGTTCTCTAGGAATTCCGATTAAGGGAAATTTCTGGTATTAGATGACTGGTGAGTCAGGTCACTAAATAAGGAAAAGGAAAAGAAGGAAATGGGAAAGTGTTAGAATAAGGAACAGGAAGAGAAAGATGAAGGGATAAAGAAATACGAGAGAAAAAAATATATTAAAGTCCAGAGAGATAAATTCAAATGTTACCAACAGTTCCAGGATGGCCTCTTGTTGGTTTGCGTTTACCTGGTAACCAATAGCAGCTTTGATTTGAAGTAAAGATACCTCATTTTCTTCTAGGAAGTCAGTTATGCTACCCTCAGCTATCCATTTAGTGGAGTGACATTATCAGCATATGTGTTGAGTGTCTGCTATGCACATGGTGCTGTGTCAGATTCAAAGTAATATAGTCATATACAAATTAATACGGCTACTACAGGCTTCAGGCATAAGAACCAGGCAGTCCAGGCAGCATAGAGGAAGAGATAAATGGCAACGTGGGGCAGCATGTGTAAACTCCAGAAATAGAACCCTGAGAATGGAGGGTCCGATTGTGAGGCGAGGAGGGGCCATACGACTGTCAACCGGTCCAAGGCAAAGAAAAAACAAGGATTCCTAGCTCCCAGTCCTAAGTACATATAGCAACTATTCCTTGGAAAATGGCTATTTCTGGTCATAAACATGGGAAAAGTGCTTTGGGTCAGAATCCACTGAACACTGCTCAAAGAGGCTCTAAAATAAGTAGGGTGGGGTAAGAGGATGATTAGGAGAGACCCATCCTTAAGTCCCTCTCTGATTAGTAACCCAGAAAAGGAGGGATGCTAATGTCCTGCTCAGGCCTTTCAGAGGTCCAGGGAGTCCTAGGTCGCTTTGCTTTTGGAGATCACAGGTATATAAATGAATCACAGGTTAAAAATGAAGAAATGACAGAACAAAATATAAAACTTACATATGTTAAGTCTTTATATTGAAGAAAGTTAGGCTTTTAACACACAATTGCAACTATTAATGTGAGTCAACAATACCTTTAAAAGTTTAAATTGGAGGGTTCCTGTGAATGTTCCTTTTCTGTCCTAAGCAATTACCCACCTTAATCTTTGGGCCTATCAGAAGGTTTTGGGGTCACTAAAGCCCAAGAGAGAATGACTGCCAGGCTTCTCAACTCTAAGACTTGGAAAAAAAAAAAAAAAAAGCACAACTTAATACTTGTGCCAACTGGGGCCAACTGGCTGGCTCAGTCAGTAGAGCATGTAACTCTTAATCTCAGGGTCATGAGTTTGAGCGCCATGTTGGGTATAGAGATTACTTAAAAAATAAAGAAAGAAAAATTTAGGGGCGCCTGGCTGGCTCAGTCAGTAGAGTATGCGATTCTTCATCTTGGGGTTGTGAGTTTGAGCTCCATGTTGGGCATAAAGATTACTTAAAAATTAAAAAAAAAAAAAATCTTAAAAAAATAAAAAAATTACTTGTGCCAACTGGAAACACAGCAGTAATGTATTAACCAAAAAAGAAGGACAGGTTTAAAATAGTATGGAGAATATGATGTGATTTGTGAAACATGTGTCTTTATTTATAATGTCTGTAGAGAGATACATCCAAGTATTAACAGTGGTTATCTTTGGGAGGGGGGATTAGGTATCATTTCTTTCTTGTTTTTTCATTTATTCTTTACACTTTCCAGCATTTCCTAAAAATTGTTATAATGAAAGTGTCCTTTAATAATCAAAAAACAAAGTGTGGTAACTTAATGAGAATGAATTTGCCATAAAAATCTTCCTGGCTTGTCACTTCCCAGCGGAATAATTGGCACTCCTTAGAAACTTTTTTATCGAGGGGCACCTGGGCAGCTCAGTCATTAAGCGTCTGCCTTCAGCTCAGGGCATGATCCCGGGGTCCTGGGATGGAGCCCCACATTGAGCCCCCGCATCGGGCTCCCTGCTCAGCAGGAGTCTATAGCTGAGTCTAGAGTGGTGACAACAGGGAGAATTGTGCCTTGCTGTGAAGGGACTAAAAGTTCACATCCCAAACTCCACATGAGAGTTCTCCCCCCCAACAGAAGGGAATTCTGTTGTCTGTCCCGTCTCTCCAAAGATCCCTACCGGTTCTATGGGATTCCAAACTGTTAACTAATTAGGGAGTCAGAAAAGCCTCAGAGGACCCTTGCTGTGTCAGAGGAAACACGTTGTCCTCAAAGCAAAGTACACAATTTTGATTCCGTCAGTGAATTTCTATAAAGTCAGTACAAACGTTACCCAGATCATATTCTTGCAGAAGATGTAAGAAATGTAAACTTTGCCACAGTTTTCGTCTCCTAGGGAACCTCATGTTTCTGGATTAAAGGACATGCTGTGGTGGGTGAGGCTGGGAAGGGTAGGGATGAATGTAGGCATCAGTCCTAGACCAAGAGTTTCTAAGTATAGAATGTTTTTAATCATCCTCCCTAGTGGTCTTGGGAAGGAGCAAGCTTTTTTCTTTTTCTCCCCATATCTAATGTTTAGACTGAGCCCCAGGATAAACTGGAGGCGATGTCGTGAATCAGTGTGGGGTGCAAATGATATGCTCATTTATCCAAATGGCAGCCCCAGTGCTCTGTCCTCTCCACCTCCTGTATTTTCAAAACTATCATCTTCCATGCTTTGTATCTGTTCTCTCTTCCAGGCTTAGCTTGAATAATAAATTGGAGCTTGGAGTGAGATATTTTCCCCTGTTGGTATAGTTTAGAGAATAACTTTTTTGGACAGTACCTGAAGTGAAAGAGAGAAGGATACAATCCGTATGTGGTTTTTACCCGAGAACTAAGAAAACAGAATTACTTAGTGACAGTTAAATATGGCCAAAATGAAATGGAATGGTTTCAACACTCTCATACTAGAAGCAGGATGACAGTCTTATCTCTGCTGCCATTCCCTTTTCTTAACCTGTTCCCTTCAACATCCACTGTTTCTGCTTCCTTGCCAGACTCTTACTTGAGCAGGTCAGACTTGACTCAGAGCTGTGCCTTTGTAAGGAAGATCATCAGAATCATTTTGCTCTGGAATCCTTGTTCAAAATGTATTCAGCTCAGCATTGTGGTTTAGGGTGTAATGTCAGGCCTGCTTGAAGAGTTGTGGATCATCAGGAGACCTTATGTGTGTCCTATTTTATGCAGTCCCTAAACCCTTTGGGGATGACTTAGAAGAAGGACTTCTGGAATGCTTAGGGTCATGTTTCCCTCACCAGTGTGTGGATAGCTCCGTGTAGGGCAGAGGCTAAGTCTTAAAACCCTATGAACATCAGCCTGGGAAGACAGGAACCCCCACCCTAAGCCAGCTGAGAGCCAGTGAGCATGAATTCAGCTGTGAGGATGACAGAGGAGTTGGTGAACGGTGCCACACTGGTGGCTGTTTTGCCACTTGGAGGCTATGTTTAAACCTTTTGTCAAAGACAGCAATAGGTCCATTCATAGTGCTCGGAGGGAAGACTTTTTGTTCTCATTTGATGAGAGGAAAAGATACCCGTTCTCCGTGAGGGATGAAGTGAATCTCAGAGGTGTGGGCTAAGATAGTAGCAGCAGCATGAGGGTAAGTCTGACTGCTAAGCCCAGGCTCCCCCTTCATTGGCCTGGCATTACTGTTTGATTGTCCTGTCCCTGCTGAAGATACGAGTGAATTCGCAAGGACCTGCCAATATTGGTTAATGACAGGGAGAAGACCATGTGGTATCCTTCATTCCATGTGTGAAGCAGAGAAGAGCTTTTCAGAAGTATGTCTCGTGGATGATAGTGATCCCTGCAGCTTTCTTTGGGCTTGATGAGTTGGGAGCATCTTGTCCAACCTAGAGATTGAAAGGAAATGAGCGGTAAAGAGGATGCAAATCGGTATTCCTTCACGTACCAACACAGAGATGGCTTAGTACAAAACCCAGTTTAATTCCAAGTACACATCATTTTGCCTCTTTGTTACCCAGCAATTCTAGGAAAAGTTATTGTATTTACACAGAAAGTATCAGCAAGGTGCATTTATTTATGCATGAGAACCTACAATTGGTTGGGCCCTATAACCCACTAGCAAAGAGCCCATCCACCCCTTGCTTGACCCATTTGCCTTGAATGGAAAAGGCTACTTTGGATCCCAGTTGCACAGGGATTCTACTTCATTTCTTGAATCAGACCCACACAATCTCACTATGTTTGAAAAGGGACAGAGATCTGAGTCTCTGTGGACCAAATATTTTATACTAATCCCATTCCACTCTTGGTATATCTCATGCCATATCCCATCCGATTTTCTGTGTTCTTTCTAAAGGCTTAACTATTTTTTTTATAGATTTTATTTATTTATTTGAGAGAGAGAGTGAGAGAGAGAGAGACCACAAGTGGGATGAGGGGCAGAAGGAGAAGCAGGCTCTCTGCTGAGCAGGAAGCCCAATGCGGGGCTCGATCCTGGGACTCCGGGATCATGCTCTGAGCTGAAGGCAGACGCTCAGTCGACTGAGCCACCCAGGTGCCCCTAAAGGCTTAACTATTATGAACATAGACTGTGACCCTCTTAAAGTTAGGGAACTTGGTGCATAGAAGGTTTTCAGTAAAATTTCAGTATAGGAATGAAAGACCTGGATTTCAGTTCTGTTTCTACCAGCTGTATGTCACACAACCTCTCTGAGCCTCAGTTTAAGTATCAATAAAATGCAGATAACCTGCTCTAGCTACCTCCCACAGTTTTTGTGAGGCTCAAATGAGATAAAATTGCTTATTATTCTTTTTATTAATTCCTTTATCATTTAGTAGCTTATTTTGTTGATGGGAAGAATTCAGTCAGTGTTGCTACTACATGGTTACCTCTAACTCTGGACTAGACTCTTTATTCCCGTTCAGGCCTATCTCTTCCAGTGTTCAGTAGAAATGATAATGCAGATTGGAGTGAAGAACTAAACATACATCCTATGTTTAATCATACTAATTTACATGAGCTCATCATCCAATATTAGTAGAAACCGGATTATAGAAAATAGTAACCTTGGGCGCCTGGGTGGCTCAGTTGGTTAAGCGACTGCCTTCGGCTCAGGTCATGATCCTGGAGTCCCGGGATCGAGTCCCACATCGGGCTCCCTGCTCGGCAGGGAGTCTGCTTCTCCCTCTGACCCTAACCCCTCTCATGTGCTCTCTCTCATTCTCTGTCTTAAATAAATAAATAAAATCTTAAAAAAAAAAAAAAAGAAAATAGTAACCTAGACCAGAGATGACAAATAAGTTGGCATAAGAAACTGTGATAAATACTCTGTGATAAGAAATACTCTGATGCCATAGCTGGATAGAAAGAGTGCTGTGCTTCAGTTTCAAAGATTGAGATATAATTTACATAGAACATTGTGTAAGTTTGTGTATAGTGTCTTGACTACATACATTTTTTTCAAGATTTTATTTATTTATTTGAGAGAGAGAGAACTAGCATGAGCAGGGAAGGGGGGGAGGCAGAGGAAGAACAGACTCCCCGCTGAGCAGGGAGACCAATGCGGAACTTGATCCTAGGACCCCGAGATGACCTGAGCTGAAGGCAGACGCTTAACCGACTGAGCCACCCAGGTGCCCAACTGCATACATTTATAGATTGCAATATGATTACCACCCTAACACCTCTATCATGTCATAATAATTACCAGTTCTTTTTGTGGTGAGGACATTTAGGATCTAGTCTCTTAGCAATTTTGAAGTATATAATACACTACTGTTGACCATAATCACTATTTTGTGTGTTAGAGCTCCAGAACGTATTCAGCTTCTAGGGCACTGTGCTTGATTATTGATATGTGCAGTCGACACAGAATTAAAGAGTAGACACATGTGTACCATCCTAGACTAGATAATCTTTGAGACCCATTCTCAATGCTCTAATTCTGAAAAAGTGGATTCCTTTTTTAATTTAATTTTTAAAAAGATTTTATTTATTTATTTATTTTAGAGAAAGAGTGCAAACGGGGGGAGGAGCAGAGGGGGAGGGAGAGGGAGAAAGGGAAAGAATCTCAGGCTGACTGTGCTGAGTGAGGAGCCCAACACAGGGCTTGATCTCACAACCCTGAGATCATGAGCTGAGTCAAAACCAAGAGTCGGTCGCTTAACCAACTGCACCAACCAAGCGCCCCCCCTTCTTTAATTTTAAAATTATTGGAGACCTCATCTTAGTGAGTGTTGTGGATGTTGTAGAGAAGGCACACATCAGTTTCTGGTATTGAAAGGCTGAGTCCACTTCTGACAGGGAAACTGGATTTAAATTTTTTTTTTTTTAAAGATTTTATTTATTTATTTGACAGAGAGAGAGACAGCGAGAGAGGGAACACACACAGGGGGAGTGGGAGAGGGAGAAGCAGGCTTCCCGCGAGTAGGGAGCCCGATGCGGGGCTCGATCCCAGGACCCTGGGATCATGACCTGAGCCGAAGGCAGACGCTTAACAACTGAGCCACCCAGGCGCCCCAGGGAAACTGGATTTAAAGCAGCCATGCTGAAACAGTGGTAGTGTGTTTGTTTTAGACACCAAAGGGCAATATGAGCTTATGATGCTGTCAGGAAAACCAAAGGCCAAGAGGAAAGAAGCTACTTTGCCAAGTATTCAAACTTTTCAGGGTGGTGGTTCCTAAACTTTGTTGTGTATATAAGAGTTACCTGAGGGCAGGGGTGGATACATATGCTGTGGGTTCTGAACTCTTACAATTTGGGGTACCTTTTTTTAAGGAAAAAAATACAAATTTTAAGAATACAAAATTAGATACAAGCTTTATACAAGTCCCATGGGTCCTTAAGTTTAAGCTTCATTAATTTCACAATAAATCCACCTCTGCTTAGGGGGGTCATTAAAAATCTTAAAAAATAAGATTCCTGGCCTCACTCTAGACATTTTGAATGATTATATCTGGGGCTCAGAAATAATATATTTTCAATAAATACCCTATTATGTTATGGCTGGGCTGATGTTAGGAAAATAAAACAGTAGTACAAGTACCTCCCTATTTCCTGACACATAAAAGAAACGCCAACATTTGCTTCGTAAGTGAAGCAGCTCCCTATCTCCCAGCACTTATATATTAACCTCATTTTTTCCAAGCAAATGACATAGACCATACAGAGACCACTTTCCTTCTTGGGCTGAGACTCAAGCTGGGATTCAGCTGCCCCAGGTTGCTGGCCTTCTTCCTTTGCCTTCTGCCCAACCACTGGCATCGGCATAGCTCTCTGCTCCCCAGCACTGACTCCGAAGAGAAAAAGTAACTGGTGATAATTTTAGGTGGCCGGTATGCATTTGGCCAGGCCATTTTAAAAAAATCATCTTTTTTAAAGAAAACACTCAATCTCGTTGGATCTGTCGTCCGTAAAGAATGTCCAAGTCCAGCAGAGGGCAGGAACTTGCATTTAGCAAGCGCCACCAATGTGCCAGGTGCCTTTCACACAGGATCTTAATTAACCTTCAAAAACACCATGAGAGGCAAATATCATTAGTCCCATTTTACAGATGAGCCAACTCATGTTGGGGAAGTCAAACAACTTTCTCAAAGCCATTCTGCTTGAGTGTGAGTGGCAGTTCTATCCAAACCCCAAAGTCCATGCTTTTTTCATTATGTGAGCCTGCCTCTGGAACAGAAAAAGAAAGTCTTTATAAACATGTTTTTTTTTTTTTTTAAGTAGGCTCCGTGCTGGACATGGAGCCCAATACAGGATTTGAACTCACAACCCTGAGATCAAGACCGGAGCTGAGGGGCGCCTGGGTGGCTCAGTCATTAAGCGTCTGCCTTCGGCTCAGGTCATGATCCCAGGGTCCTGGGATCGAGCCCCGCATGGGGCTCCCTGCTCAGCGGGAAGCCTGCTTCTCCCTCTCCCACTCCCTCTGCTTGTGTTCCCTCTCTCACTGTGTCTCTCTGTCAAATAAATAAAATCTTAAAAAAAAAAAAAAAGACCGGAGCTGAGATCAAGACTGATCTTGATCTGAGCCACCCAGGTGCCCCCAGAAGAAAGTCTTTATAGATCCAGTCCAGGGACCCAATACATTAACAAACTTACAGGGCATGGGACTTCAAAAAGGACAAACACTATCATGGCGACTCCACTGAGCAACAGGGTGACAGCAATCAGAAATTTGACCACAGTGCTCCATTTCTGCCTCTTCTTTAGGTTCTCATCTGTGTCTAAAAGGAGAGAGAGGAGTAGAAGAGGGAGAAGAGAGAACTTGAGAGAGGGAAGAGATTGATCCTCTGATTTGAAGTTCTTCTAGCTCCCCCAGACTAATAGGGGCCCAGCCCGATGCAGAGATAATAGGCTGAATTTCCATTTCAGACTCAGAGTCAGGAGTGGGGTGGGCCTCGCTCTAACCTCCTTTGCAGCCTCCTTCCAATGAGTCACCTTCCCTGGGATTTGGGATTGGCCATGATCAAGTAGGAATGATTCTTGCATTGTTTTCAGGGGAGGAAGGAGGTGGGTGCGCAAGGAGTTCTGAATTCATCTTTCACCAGCACCCTCTCAGGGTCTCTCCCCTTGTGCTCAGACAGACACACTGTGTGGGATCAGAAAATCACCTTCCCTATTCTTCTCTTGACTATATTGGGGAGTAGGAGGAACAAGGGTGAATTGGCATCACTTTTGGGTCAAAGGCAAACTTGGGGACAAATCGCTCATACACATCTTGTTATTACTAATCTTTTTTTTTTTTTTTTAAGATTTTATTTACTTATTTGACAGAGAGAAACACAGCGAGAGAGGGAACACAAGCAGGGGGAGTGGGAGAGGGAGAAGCAGACTCCCTGTGGAGCAGGGAGCCTGATGCGGGGCTCGATCCCAGGACTCTGGGATCATGACCTGAGCCGAAGGCAGGCGCTTAACGACTGAGCCACCCAGGCGCCCCTTGTTATTACTAATCTTATATTTACATTTCTCCCAAGGGAACTGGGATGTAAACTAAACTGGAATATTACAGAATTTGAGTCCTGGCCAATTTAGGAAGAGCCATTTCCTAGAAACAGTGCAGATGAAAGCATGCACTTGGTTGTTGTCCTCATTGCAATGATGCTTGGTGTTTTAGATGTTCATCTATACATGCAATGGCTGGAATCCCCTACCATACAAGTACAATTCATTCTGTCCCCAAAATGGCCACAAGCTCACTTGTGTGGAGGCAAATGATTATTAATAGTGTCAAACTACATACATTTCTGGGACCTTCTTTAGAGAAGCTGATTTTTTAAAAAAGGATTTTATTTATTTATTTATTTGACAGAGACGTATAGAGAGAGAGCACAGATAGGCAGAGCGGCAGGCAGAGGGAGAGAGAGAAGCAGGTTCCCCGCTGAGCAAGGAGCCCAACGCAGGGCTCAATCCCAGGACCCTGGGATCATGACCTGAGCCGAAGGCAGACGCCCAACGACTGAGCCACCCAGGCGCCCCTGTCTAAATAAAGTCTTAAGTCAACTTCTTTGAGAGAGGTTTGGGGAAAGCAGAGGGAGCTGGAAGAAGGAGAGACCACCCAGCTTCATGCACTCCTCAATTTCATTCTTTCAGAAAGAAAATTTTTTAAGTAGGCTCCACCCAACATGGCCGCCAACATGGGGCTTGAACTCATGACCCTGATACCAAGACCTGAGCTGAGATCAAGAGTCAGACATTTAACTGACTGAGCCATCAGGCAACCCAGAAAGTAAATTTTTTTTTAAGATTTTTTTTTTTTAAGATTTTTTATTTATTCATTTGACAGAGAGAGACACAGCAAGAGAGGGAACACAAGCAGGGGGAGTGGGAGAGGGAGAAGCAGGCTTCCCATGGAGCAGGGAGCCCGATGCGGGGCTCAATCCCAGAACCCTGGGATCATGACCTGAGCCAAAGGCAGGCACTTAACGACTGAGCCACCCAGGCGCCCCAAAGCAAATATTTTTAAATGAATATCCATTCTGTACCAGGGACTGAGATTTTATTTGTTTATTTGATAAGAGAGCACAAGCAGGGGGAGCAGCAGGCAGAGGGAGAGGGAGAAGCTGACTCCCCTCTGAGCAGGGAACCCGACGCAGGACTCCATCTCAGGACCCTGGGATCATGACTTGAGCTGAAGGCAGGTGCTTAACCTTAGACTGGGCCACCCAGGAGCCCCAACTTTATGTTATTTTAGAAGGAGGTAAGTGCTAAAAAAAAAAACAAACTAAAAGCAGAGCAAGGTTAGGGCGAAGTCTGGCGGTGTAGGTGGGCAGTGGGGGGCAACCTGCAATACAAGCTGGTTTCCTTGAGAAAAGAAGTGAGCAAGGCTTGACAGAAGTAGGGGATTAGCTAAGCACACACCTGGGAAAGCAGTGATCTAGGCAGAAGGTACAGCTAGGATAAAGGTCCTGAGGTGGTGTGAGTGTGTCAGACGTGTTACAGTTTTAGAGAAGCAAGGAGGCCAGTGAGACTGGAATGGAGTGAGCACAGGGCAGTTGGAGATGAGGAAAGTTCTAAAGGTAACGGGCCTATATCAAGAGCCTCGTAAGCTACTTTAAGGACTTTGGTTTTTATTATGATTGAAATGGGGATCCATTGCAAGGTTTTGAGCAGAAGTGGTGGATGGCTTTGTTTCGAAAGGATCACTGACCTGCTGTGTTAGAAATAGACTGTAGGGGGCAAGCGTCAAAGCAGAGAAACCTGTTAGGAGGCCATTGCAGAAACCCAAATGAAAGATGCTGGTGACTCAAACCAGCCGCTGAAGTGTTGAGACATAGCTGGATTCTAGCTGTGGTCTAACTAACTAACTAACTAACTTCACTTGGCTCCAGAATTGACCTAATCTAATTCACACAGGTTCCTATTTTGTTTCTAATGGTCTCTAATCATTGCTTATTAAATTAAGGTCTGTAAGTCCTACTTGACTTTTCTAAATTACTTTCCGAAGTCTTGATTAAGTCCATGTGAAATGATAGTTCTTGCCTTCAGAGGCCAACGGCCACAGTACCAGGCACTGCATGTAAAATTACAGAGGAAGGAATAGTCCCTGCCTTCAGTTTAATCAGGAAGACAGTGTTGGCAAAGATCGGCAGAGATGGAGAGCCAACAGGTTGAGAAGGAAAAATAAGGAAATTATATTAAATATTTCCAGCATGGTGCCAGTCAGTTCTCTGAAGTAATAATGTATGTGTTTCTGAGACAGATGAGAAGGAAGATAAATCTCACTTTGGACGAGTCACATAAGTTCTTTGTGTTTTGGTTTCCTTATCTGTAAGATGGTTATAATAAAGTAATTCTTGGCCTACCTATTTCACGGCGTTAATGGGAAGATCAGAAACAAATAAAAATGAGGAAACAGGTGTGAAAACACTTTGCACACCGAGTGATATTGTGATTGAAAGAGAAGGGAAAAACCTAGTGATCCTCTAGTAGAAGAACTGTGCCCTCTAGCCACAGGGATAATGGTATTTCAATGTGGCATGTCTTCCCACCTCCTGGGAGCCACTGTTTCAAAGTCTTCTTAATAGGCTTCATCTGTCAGTGTATTTTCAGTTCTGCTTAAGCTTTGAAATTAATGTCCATCTATGTTGGCAGCTCTTTTAGGTCTCATCTGCTAGGTAACTGAGCATTAAGGTGGAGCACATCTGTAAATACAACCACTCCATTCCCGGTGATGATGGAATTGCAGTATTAGTTTTTTGTTGGCTAAGGATATTTGAGCAAGAATGCCCCCCTCTCAGATGTACAAACTTCAAATCTATGAAATGGATAACTTAGCAGATGATGCTTTGCTTTATTACAAAATAATTTATTTTAAATAGGGAACATTAGATACAGTATATTTAAATGGAAATTTCTCTTGGAGATTATTCTGTAATAATACTAGAAGGTCAAAAGGGCTTATTTGAGAGGTCTTACCTATTGCTGTTGAGTCTGTGCTTCAGATTTAAACCTCCCTTTGTATATCTAGAAATGATATCATCTAGTCAAATCTCTCATTTGTAGCTGTAGAAACTGAGCACTGGAGAAATTAAGTAACTTGTCAGAGATGATAATATCAGAATGAACACTTGTTTGATGTTATCTTTCCTACACCCTAGTTTCACATGGGGTAAACAGTCCTTAGAAATTGGTTCACACTTGGGGCACCTGGGTGGCTCAGTCGTTGGGCATCTGCCTTCGGCTCAGGTCATGATCCCAGGGTCCTGGGATCAAGCCCCGCATCAGGCTCCCTGCTCCGCAGAGCGCCTGCTTCTCCCTCTCCCACTCCCCCTGCTTGTGTTCCCTCTCTCGCTATCTCTCTCTCTCAAATAAATAAATAAAATCTTTAAAAAAAATTGGTTCACATTAATCAAATTCCAAGGAGCCTAATCTATATACTAAAATGACATTTAAAGAAACTTACATAGAATGTATCCATCAAATGGATCAGGTAGGATTTTTCTCTTCTAGGGATCCTGTTCTAAACATATAGGTTCTTTTGAAATCTAATTAGAAAGTCTAGATTTATATAGAATCTGAGCAATAGGAACTAGATGGTATAAACTATATCATAAGTGAAAAACACCTAATGAGTCATCTTTGTCCACCAGAAAGAAATTTGGGGATATTTATAGTAAAGGATCTTTTCATTGGCCCAATTCCATAAACAGTAACAAATAGTCTCCATCTGACGTTTTTCTACATTCCATGTTGACCCACATCTTCTGATGACTGTGTTGTAGTATATTATCATCCTTCCAGTTTCAAATTCCTACTTTGCTCTGGGAACATTTTCATAAACTGTCTTCTGATTGTTTCTGGGACATCCTTTTGTGCAGACTGATGTCAACCATAGTGTGGTAATTTCAGAGGGCATCTCTTTTATGACCTTGTATATTTGGCCTTTTATTTAATTTTTATTTCTACCCTACTTGGTGTCTCTCACATCCTGGTATTCAATGTAAATTTAAATTCAGAATTGGCAGTTTCAAACTTATAAATGGAATGATATTTCAAAAGTCCATATATAAGTTGGTTGTTTGGAATTCACCATTATTCCATAGAAATGTATCATGAATGTTGATTAAGTCCACAAACTAGCCAACAAACATCCATTTAATCTCTTTGCACAGTTCAAGTAGTACTGGCTATTAGCCTACATTCTGAATTCAGGAACCAACCACCATGCCATGAAGGAAGGAGGAAGAAAGAAGCCCAGGGCAAATTTTTGAATTGGGTCAGGTTGATCTCTGGCATCCTTCCACCCCCTTAATCACCCAGTTTCCCTTGTTCCAAATTTCTAAGAACAAGTGTCCTTAATTGCCCAAATCCTACAATGCATAGCACTATATCCAAGAAAAATCCATCCTGCACAGAGTGCTCTAGACTCTAGAATGACTTAAGTTCACTAATATCGACACCTGCCATTGGTGGAGGGGTGTCACATGTTAGGAAAACAATCTGGTTGAATTACTTAACATTAATATTGAATAACCGAAAACCCCCAAATGCTGTCAGAATTTTTTTCAGTTTTTAATAAGAGGGTTTTTTTTTTTCCCACACAAATCGTTACCATATAAACTCTAGAAAGTACAATAAAGGGAGTGAAAACATTCATATCATGTGAGGATATATAATTTACTATACCTAGAATTACACCTCCCAAGAATCTCTCCACTTATTTCCCAATCTCTAGTCCTCTAAACAGACCATAGTTTTTAAAGTTTTTTTTTTCCATTATCCTACTTGGGAACCCCCAGTTTCTCTACAAGTGTTAAGTTTTATTTTATTTTTCCAGCAGTGCAGCAGTGGCATCTAGGGGATTGCCTGTATGTAAAGGGAAACTGCCAAAATCATAAACTGCTTGACAGAAAGAATGGGTGGGGGAAGGAAAGGAGGGCAGAACAGAGAGACTTAACTGATGTCAAGAACCATTGCCCAGGGGCGCCTGGGTGGCTCAGTTGGTTAAGCGACTGCCTTCGGCTCAGGTCATGATCCTGGAGTCCCGGGATCGAGTCCCACATCGGGCTCCCTGCTCAGCGGGGAGTCTGCTTCTCCCTCTGACCCTCCTCCCTCTCATGCTCTCTCTCAAATAAACAAAATCTAAAAAAAAAAGAACCATTGCCCAGCAGCTTAGGGGGAACAGGCATTTTCACGGTGGGGGTGGAAGGGCAAAGTGGAATCACCGGATGGAAGGTAATGTCGCAGTAGCTAACAAACCTGTGATGCAGCAGAACTGCTTCTTGGAATTTACCAGGTGGATAAATTGTAGGTACACAGAGAAGAATGGATAAGGTCATTGCTTGCAATATTGTTTGTGTTTACAAAAGATTAGAAACCAAAATATCCATTGACAGGAATCTGGTGGAATAAATTATAGTACAGGGGGGCCTGGCTGGCTCAGACGGTAGAGCATGCGACGCTTGAGCTTGAGCCCCATGTTGGGCTTAGACATCACTTAAGGGAATAAACAAAAATTATAGGCATATAAAGGAATACTGTACAATTGTTGAAAGAGACAAAGTCATACATACTGATATGCAACAACCTATAAGATATATTGTTAAATGGAAAAAAAGCAAGGTACAGAACAGTGTGTATGGTATGCTACCATTTAGGTTTTTAGATGTATACGTCCGTCTATGCTTAGAGTAGGAAGGAGATTCAGTTAAGTTGGTAATAGTGGTTCCCTAGAGAACTGGAAGATTGAGAGATTGGAGTAGGAGGGAGACTGACTTTTCACTATAAATCCATGCTGTTTAAATATTTTATTGTCTGCATTCAAAATAAAATTCCAATAACCATTGTCAAGAGAAGACCCATCAGAAATGAAAACCCCAGCATGTCAGGGTTAGAAGGGCCCATAGAGATTTAAAAAACCCTGATGTTCAGAGAAGACACAGATCTGCCCAGGAGAGGATAGTATGTATCCTTGAGGGTTTAGCTACCACTGAGGCCCACCTGGCTTCAAGGATGTCAGCTAAAAGCCAGTGCCTACCTCCATCTCATTTTCCAGTCTCACCTTTGCCTGTTAGAAGGGATCCAGTCTGAAACTTGGATGTGGGGGTTAAGTGACAGTTTGGGGAGTAGTGCTGTTTCTGCAGGGAGCAGCAAGGACTCTCAGGTTCTTCAGCGTTTGCTTGACCTTTGACCTTTTCTCTGAATACACAAGGTTGACTTTGACTTTGCTCCCAGAGCCAAGGCACTGCCGGGTAGCCAGTCTGATTTTGAATGAATGTAGACTTTTTGGTTTCTGGAAGGAGAAAAGCCAGACAGAAAAATGAAGCTGGTTCTTAATCTGAATGGTACCCAGCTAAGCAGCTTCCACTCGTGACCCCTGTTAAAACTCCACTGCTGTACTTGCTTCTCTTTTTTTAGTTCACTTCCTCCTCAACATGTGTTTATGGTCCTAAGTATACAAGCCCTGCCTTTCCTCCTTCCTGCCGTGGGTCTCAGGAAGATAGGTGACTGCGATAAATTCAGCCCAGAGAAACGCTCCTAGACCGTTTCCTCCAATGCAGAGAGGGTTGCGCGCTGCCTCCTTCTCTTTCTTCACCCTCAGTTGTTTGATTTACATAGCCATGCCTTAGGTCATGAGTGTTAATTTAAAAACTGGTTTCCAGAAAGCCTCTTGAGGGGACACATATCTTTAAAATAGGATATTTGAGATCTGGGCTGGGAATTGGGGGAGACGGGCATCTTTTAAAGGTAAAGATTTTCCAGAATGGCAAGGGGATTTTTCAGGAAGGGCCCATTCCCTACCTTGCACGAGCACATCCCTGATTCTTCTCACATCCTTTGGGAAGAACCCTGGCAGCTGTCCCACATGGCAGCTGCTATCTCTGAGTTCTGGAAACAAAAAGAGAAAAAAAGGTCAGGATTTACAATTTATTGGGTACTGTTCAGAATTCCAGGTATTGGAGACGGGGATTGCAAAAGAATGCAGTGTCTTCTCATAGAGCTGGCAATTGGGGAGATCAAACACTATCAAAAAAAGATTTTAAAATAATGATTTTATCTAGTACAAAGAAAACTGAGCACCAATCCATTACACTTAGGGGGGAAGAAAAGGTGAAAAAGAGTTAAGTGAAATTAGCTAATAAGTTAATGAAAAGACTAACCAACCCATTCCTTCAAATGCTGCTTGTTATCTCTTCCCCTCCTTGTTCTAGCTGCCTTCTTATATTAAAACTTCTGAAAGTTTATTAAATGTAACTCTGAACAAGGTATCTCTTCAGGTTTCCATGGAACCACTAATGCTTTTTGGCACTTAACTCACAGGATGTTGTGAGTTTTCTTCATCTGTTAAATTTGTTACTGCTGTGCCTTGAGCTGTTTGGCCGTAACTCTGATCAGCTAATTTTAGAGATGAAATGTTTGGACACTTTGGAAAAGCATGTTTTAAATAAACAGTTACCAGATAGCAGCAAACGGTGCCATTCCAGCCTACCCCCCTTACCCTCACCTCCCTCTACCCAAGAGCATCCCCATCTGTTTGGATGTACCACCTTAAAAAAGGAAGACAGCATCTTGTGAGGGTTATGAATTTGGGAGTGGTAGGTGTTGACAATACTGAAACTGTGACAGCACCCTCCAGTAAAGAAAGACATCTAATGGTGACAGCACTTTGAATGTTCGTTACATGAATAAGGCAGAAGAATGCATCATATTCTCTGAAGAATTCTTACCATGGGGGGCACCTGAGGAGCTCAGTCTGTTAAGTGTCTGCCTTCTGTTCAGGTCTTGATCCCAGCATCCTGGGACAGAGCCCTGCTTCCTGGGGAGTCTGCTTCTCCCTCTCCCTCTGCTCCTCCCCCGGCTTGTGCTCTCTCTCTTCCTCATTCTCTCAAATAAATAAATAAAATCTTTCAAAAAGGGGGCGGGAAGACTTCTCACCATGGAACAGCTATCTCTCTGAGTTGAAGTAAGTTACAGTCCTGCCTAGAAGTAAGAGAATACATGGGATAACTGTAAAGCGTCACCTACTGAGAACTGGCTTTATCTCAATCTGGTGGAATAGACCCCCAAACAGTCTAGGTGTCTCTTTGGATTTTCTAGGATATTAGACTACAGAAGTACTTACCTTTCTTGCTGACATCATAGGACATGATGATTAGGCTAAAAACCAAGCACATGCTGCTAATCTGTCACAGCCCCTTTGTCTTCTTGCAAGGCGCTTGCACTACTGTCCTGGAACCAAGTTTGACCCCAGGAGAGTCTGGTTCCAACCTATTTTTGCCCCATTTCCTGAAGACCCAGGAATAGAGCTGATTGGAGAGAGAACCAAATGTGCTTGTTAGTGATTGACTCAAAAAGTCTTCCTCTGACTTCATAGCTGGTGCCGACATAAGGAACTGTAATTACCTAGAGGTTTCCCTAGAAGAAAGGACATAAACACCCAGTGATATGCTTTACAAATACTTGCACATGGACATGGAGACATTCACATGCATGCTCACTACATGGGCACATAGATTTATACACTGACACAAAGAGATGTGGAGATTTCTCTTAAGGAAAACGATTGAAGAATAGAGTGGGGGGACGCCTGGGTGACTCAGTCGGTTAAGCGTCTACCTTCGGCTCAGGTCATGATCCCAGGGTCCTGGGATCGAGCCCCGCATTGGGCTCTTTGCTTGGCGAGCCTGCTTCTCCCTCTACCTGCTGCTCCCCCTACTTGTGCTCTCTCTCTCTGACAAATAAATAAATAAAATCTTTTTTTAAAAAAAAGAATAGAGCAGGAAACTAGGACTGAATGAGTTAGTGAACTACACTGGAGAGAGCACTGGACTAAGAACTTGGTAGACTTGAGTTTTAGCATAAGCCCTGTTATTAATATCACCTTGAGAAAATTGCTTGACTTCTCTGAATCTCCGTTTTCTCCTCTATAACTGGAGAATTCCAACCAAATAATCTCTAGAATTCATTCACAGTTGTACACATAAACTCATATTAGCGTAGGCGCATCTACCTAGTTTTGCACATTTTCACACCCATGAATAGACCACATTGCCATGACTATTGCACTAGGTAAGTGCTACCATCTGCAGTTTGGGAAGGTTTTCCTAGACAGATAACCATTGTTGTAGAGTTTTCTAACTTTTAGCAAAGAGTTTACATCTAGTGTAATACTCCGTAGACTTTGTGATAGCATAACTAGGAGGCTCATACAGCAGAAATGAAGATCTACGCAGATCCTCTGCCGAAGTCATGAGCCTCTGCAGTCTTTCTACTCACTGTAAATTTTCTTCACTGGAGCCACCATAGGTCTGGCTATGCATAAGAAGGTCTTGGAGCCTGACACTCTGATAATGATGTGAAGGGAGCTTGAGGTAAGGGATTTTCCATGAGGGAGTTCATGAGATCGGAGTCAGATCATAATTTAAATATTACCCTGTTTCCTGGCATTTTTAATTCAGGTTGAAATCTGGCTAAATTGAATTCAGGGGAAGTCTTGATGGGGAAACAGAATGGAAAGAGATGTCACCAGAGGACAACGTGCTGCCTGAAATGTGGAAGAAGGGCTGAGCATTCAGCCACAGTGCCTTTCACCCTTTCGTTCAACAAGTATGGTGGGCCTACTGTGTGCCGGCCACTGTTTTAGCAGTGAGCCAGACTAAGTCTGTGTTCACACGAAATGATGGGAAGCAGACAATAAATGCAGTTGGAGAGACAATAGTGCAGAGGGCTAGTGATAATACACGAATGCAAATACAAGATAATTAGAGGTTGTGATAGTTGTAAAGCAGCAAACAGGTGATGAGGTGAAGGACTACCAGCAGAGGTTACATTTACAGTGGTTAGGACAGACTTCTCCGAGGAGGTGACAGCTGAGCTAAGAAAACCAGGAGAGTGGATGGCAGAGAAGCCAGTAAAGAAGAGTCTTGCAAGGAAGGAATCAGGTGGTTAAGTGCAGAGAGGTTGTGTAGAATAAAGACAGTACCGGTGGGTTTGACAGTTTTGTGACTGCAGTTCTAGCAGAGTGGCAGAAGCAGGAGAGGGCTGAGAGGAAATTGGAGGTGAAAAAGCATACATCACTTTTTCAAGGTGTTTTGCTGTGGAAAGGAACAGAGAAGCAAGGCCACTGAGTGGAGGGAACCATAAGTACCTCAGATCTTTATTGACCCAGAGCAACACCGTCTTATTTCCTTTTTCCCTGGGGCAATTGCCTGATTCTCTTAGCAGGGCAGGTGGTTAGGGCAGAATAAAGGGCTCCATTGCCTTTCCTTTCATGATTTTTGCTTACTATTTCCTTCACATGATTACATGATTCTCTGCTCCCTTATGATATCAGAAACTCCCCCACCCCACCCCCATCCCGTCTGTCTGTTTGAAATATTCTGTAGATGAGTTCCTTCCTAGATGCCACTTAACAGTGCTGCCCCCTTGGAGCCGGGGTAGGAAAGAATCTAGGGCTTGCTATTGTCATTCTGTGTCACAAGGTGGCAGAAGAGCTCACTCTTCCCAAAGGAAACCTTGTGCTTGGACAAAGCGGAAGAGTTTTCTTTTATCAATTTCCAGACCCTTCCCTTTTCCTTTGTGTCTCAAAGGCCTAAAAGTCAGCCTGCATGGGGGGTAGCTATACTGTGGGATACAGAGAAGCAAGAGAGCTGCATTAACAAGGCAACATATCTGGGTCTCTTTCTGTACCACTAGATATTTTGACTGGTTTTCGAAGTGTTTAGAGTATTTGTAGAGGAGAGGATTATCTCTCCTGATCTCCTTTCCCCACAGCAAAGATTTCTAATTTAGGAGGGAAAAAAAAAAGCACTATAACATAGGTTAGTTTTCTGATGTGTGTAGATGAGAAATGTGACTCTGGAAGATAACTGGAAACTAGGACTGGATGGATCAATCAGGGTGGGTCTGTGGGAGGAGCACTTGACAAGAAGCCAGGAGGTTTACCTAGGTTCTGGATTAGGCTCTGTAATTGACTGAATCCCTTTGAGTAAGTCACTTAACTTCTCTGGCCTCTATTTCAGTTTCTTGAGATGGTTAGACAAGATGATTCTGTTTGTTTTTTTAAAGATTTTATTTATTTATTTGACAGAGAGAGAGTACAAGTGGGCAGAGTGGCAGGCAGAGGGAGAGGGAGAAGCAGGCTCTCCACCGAGCAGGGAGCCAGACGTGGGGCTCGATCCCAGGACCCCAGGATCATGACCTGAGCCGAAGGCAGCCGCTTAACCGACTAAGCCACCCAGGCACCCCAGGCAGACAAGATGATTTTGAAGGCCTCTTACAGCTCTAAAATTATTATCTTAATGTCATGCTCTGCTTTTCTTTCTTATAAAGGTACATTTGGGGTTGGTTGGTTTGGTTTATTTTAAATTCTTTTATTATGGAACGTATCATACATATAGAAGAGTATATAGAACATAAGTATAGTTTTAATAATAATAACAGTAATAATAATGGGAACACTATGTAGCCATCAGCCTAATGATGAAATTGAACATTGCCAGTATCGTAGAAGCTGTTTATCTTCTGATCACACTTCTTTCCCATTATTTACCCATGCTTTTTAAAAATAGTGAACTATCTGGTATATATATCACTAAAAATAGGCTTTTTTATTTTTGCCTGCTTTTGAACTTAAGTAAATGGAATCATTCTTTTATTATGTACAACACAAAATGGATATACCTCTCTTTGTGACTTCTCCCGATTGCTACCTACCATCAGGAGTAATCGTTATCCAGACTTCTACTGCCACAGATGAGTTTTGCCTATTTTTGAACTTTATATAACAGGAAACATACTTTTTGTCTGGAATTTTTGCTCAACATTATATTTGTAAAATTAATCCGTATTTCATGTAGCAACAGTTTGTTCATTCTCATTGTTTTGCAATTCTCCATTGTATGAATGCCTCACAATCTATGTACCCATTCTACTGCTGAGACACATGGGGTTTTTTCCAGATTGGGGCCATAATGAACAATGTTCCTGGGCACATATGAAAGTTTCTCCAGAGTATAAATTCAGCAATGGGAGCTGGGTTATAGGGTAGACGGGATATTCAGCTTTACTAATTAATGCCAAACTCTTTTCTAAGAGGTTGTCCCCATTTACACTTCTATCTGCAATATATGAAAGTTCCTGTTGTCCCATGTCCTTGAGAAAGAGGCCAAAGAGCCTTTTCAGTGCGGTACAACCATGGGACTGAACAGGGCTCAGAGTGCCAACCCTGAAATATTGGTTAGTTTTCAGAAGCCCAGGCCACAGTCACTTCTCCTGTTTACTTGCTCCACCCAAATGAGGGTAAAGGATTCAAATAATCTCTAGGTCTCTGAGCACATGCTCTGTTACACTGGGAATATTGGCCTTGGGTGAGTGGGGTGGTGAATTTAATAACATAATCGCTCGGGTGAGTGGGGTGGTGCATTTTTTTTTTTTTTAAAGATCTTTTTCTTTTTTTGAAAGACACACAGCGAGAGAGGGAACACAAGCAGGGGAGTGGGAGAGGGAGAAGCAGGCTTCCCATGGAGCAGGGAGCCCGATGTGGGGCTCGATCCCAGGACCCTGGGATCATGACCTGAGCCGAAGGCAGACGCTTAACGACTGAGCCACCCAGGCGCCCCATGGGGTGGTGAATTTAATAACATAATCATTCCTGAATGAAGTGAGCATCCATAGGATATTTTGTTCTTGTACTGAGCACTTGTAGGAGATGGAAGGGGGCACAGAAGGCAAAGAGGAAGTGATATTTTCAGTGTGCTTGTTATGTTCCAAGCTCTGTGTTAGAGACTTTACATTTTGGTTATAACATTTCATCCAAAACACAACCTTCCAAGGTAGCTATTATACCTCAGTTTTATAGACAAGGAAACTGAGGCTCAGAAAAGGGGTCATTTGCTCAAGGTCACAGAGCTAATTATTGACAGAGTCAAGATTTAAAGCCTGGTCTATCTAATTAAAGAGCTCAAGCACTTTACAATATAGAACAAGTCCCTGCTGCTCTTGAGGTGTTTTGACTTAGATTGCCAGTTCTCAGAATCAGCTCATCTCATTTCTGCTTGCCTATATTGACCCCCAAAACTATGCTGTTCAATTTATTATGGCCATCTCATTCACTGATTTATTTTTTAAAAAAGATTTAAAAATTTATTTATTTATTTATTTTAGAGAGCGGGGAGGGGCAGAGGGAGAGGGAGAGAGAATCCCATGCTGACTCCCCACTGAGTGTAGAGCCTGATGCAGGGCTCGATCCCAGGACCCTGAGATCATGACCTGACCAGAAATCAAGAGTCGGCCACTCAACTGACTGAGCTCCCCAGGTGCCCCCCATTCATTGATTTAAACTACATTTTATTTTCATTCATTTTTGGTTTCCCTTATTCTTCTTTCTTCCTTTTCATTTTCATTAAGAAAATTCAGCCCATCGCCAAGACAGCAGGTCCACTGATGAGCAAGGCTTGTGTTGGGGACTTGGCTTTCTACCTGCTGGTCTGATGTGTTGACTAGAGGTGAGAGTAAGAAAGGACAGGAATATTGTGAAATCTTCTGATCCAAGTTATGATATAGGAAAACTTTAAGACTGAAGAAAAGGATGAGAGGAAGTTGAGTGATAGCTCACTTTTCCTTGAAAGGAGAGCCTTGATAAAAGTTACTAATGTTGTATTTTATTATTTATTGTGTTGCATACAGAATAATACAGTGGAGAGTGAGGGTATTTGGGGTAGATAGGTGGGGGCCTAAACATGTAGCAGGAAAAAGCTGAGTCTGATATGTAAAGAGTAATGGAGACACTGGAGAAGTCTGAAGAGAAGGTGAGGACAGGAGTAGAAAGTAAACTCATCAGGAACATTTTCATTGGTTTGCAGGAGAGTGAGGTCAGAGATGAGAAAAGTAAAGCTGATCAATATAAAATGTCAAAATCCCAGCATTGGGCAAGACCTAAATGAGTCATCTTGTCCATTTTCCTCCCCTTAGATAAAAGGGCCCTTTAAACGTTCTTTAGCTGTTTAGTTGTGAGGTATGTAGAACTTAAAAAGATTAAAAAAAAAAAAAAAAGATCTTGGAGGTGTTGTGGAAGAAGCAGCTAAGATTAGGTAACCACCAAATATGGATAGGGACTAGGTATTCGGGATTAAGTAACAAGGAGGGAGGGAGAACTGAAATGCCTTGTGAAAACCTAAGTACCCATGTAAAAACCCAAGTGTCCATGTGAAAACATTGTGGTGAGTCTGCACTATGAACTATGTCCTTCATTTTGTAATCCTACCTTTCATCATTAGGACCAGACTTATAATGTGGCTTCCTTGAGGACAGTTTCGGACACTACGGTGTGAAGTTCCCTCAGGCACTTAACTCTGGAGAGACCTGAATGGCTGACTAGAGCAAAGAAGCATAGTGTTCAGATAAGGCCTTCATGTCTTCCCCTTATCTCACAACTGGAGCCACAATTCTGGTCAAGGCACTGACTTTCTTGATGAAGTCTGTCCATCTATAAAGCAGCCAAATATCCTACTGGTGTCTTTGCCTCCCAGAGGTGACATGAAGACGGATAAGCAGACATCAGGAGCAGAGTGGCCTCTCAGGTACAGAGCTAATCTTTATTTCAGTCAGTGAAGCACTTACTAATATCTGTACTCTAAGAGCTACAGAGGGGAGTACCAATCTCTAAGAAATGCTCTCTGCCTTTAAGATTATTAAAATTCAGTTGGCGAGCTAAAACCAACACACACACACAAAATGATAGCCTAATAAATGCTGAGCCGTGTGGTGGTGACCAGATTGGTACAAGAATTCAGAGGAGAGATAATTAGTGGAAATTGGAGAAGTAAAAGAGATCTTCTTAGAGAAAATGGGACTTCCAAGGACTGGAAGGATTCAGAAAATAGGAGGGAGGAAGAACGAGTTTGCTAGCATCACCAAGGTAAGAATAGGCATGGCAAGAACTAGAAGCCAGGTTAGAGTATATGTTATATCCCGGAGGCCAGTGGGAAATAACATCCCAGTGTTTCCTCTAGCCTCTATTGTAAAGGTTGATCACCGACCTTGCTACCTAAGGAATTTGGAACCATGGCCAACCACCGGGACAGGGGGCTCTTCACGGTTCCGTTTCCTATTAAGGCACTTTTCTTTCCTCCCTTGGTTTAACTCTGGCCTGACCTGAGACTTTCCTGTCTTAGAAGTTCAAGTGTAGGAGGCATTGCTGTTTAACAGAGACACTGGAACAAAGAGGGAACAATAATGATAAGCCCTAAACTATTGTTCTCAAACTTCAGGGTGAATAATTGCTACTTTAGAAAGTCTGCGGTGGGGCTAGGAATCTGAATTTTTAACAAGCACCTAGTGATTCTATTTCAGGTGGTCAATGGAACATTAAGAAACACTGCCCTACGCTAAAATAGAATGGACAATAAGGTGCCAAAATGGCTTGGACGTTGACACACATACTGTTTATGTATTTCAAGGCTTACTCATATTTGAGAATTTATCCTCTCCCATCTATGGCTTTTGTAAAATCCACATGGCTAAGGAGCAATACATAGACGCTGTTTTGGTGTTTAGGTTTGTCTTCCTAACTAGATTGTAATCACCTTAAAGACAGAGACTGCTCGGGAGTCTTCTTACTTTACCTACAGTAGGGTGAGAAACCATCTTTAAGGTTGGAAAGTAGCTGGAAGGCTCAGGATTAATCCCTGATACCTTCATATAACCTTCCTGAAAGACCTGGACGCTGTTTGGTATTTGGGAACTTGTATTCGTTTTCTAGGGCTGCCATAATAAAGTACCACAAACTGGGTGGCTTAAACAACAGAAATTTATTTCTTCACAGTTCTGGAGGCTGTAAGTCCGAGATCAAGGTGTCTGCAGGGTTGGTCTCTTCTGAGGCTTCTCTCTTTGGCTTGTAGATGCCCATCTCCAGCATAAGAGCCACAGTCCTGGTAAGTGCTTCATCAATTGTGATTCACAGATGGTCTTCCCTCTGTCCTTGTGTCCTGATCTCCTCTTCTTATAAGGATGCAAGTCATTTGGAATGAGGGCCCACCTTAATGACCCCATTTTACATTTTAATTTCCTCCTTAAAGATCCTATCCCCAAATACACTCACATTTTGAGGTAATGGGGCTTAGGACTTCAACATATGAATTTTGGAATACAATTCAGCCCATTATAGCCATCTAGTTTCAGCTTCTAGAAGTGTGCCACTCCATTCACTCTCTTCCCTTCCACCTGTTAGTCTTGTACAGTAAGTTCTCTCCACCCTCTGGCTCTCCTCCTCCGCTTCTTACAGAGGTATTGGCTTGTGTGGCAAGAACTCAGAAGAGTACAGATGAGCCTGTACTAGAGATGGGCAGGTTGTGGCATGTACCAAACAACACAGCACTGAGGAGCTGTTGAAATTGTAGATGTACTGTTTTAAAGACATAGTTCTCTGCCCATTCTTCTTAACATTGGATAATCACTAGATTTTATATAAGTGGTTTGGGGACGTTCTAACTCATCCTTGGTTTTCTTCCACTGTAGTTCTTTCATCAGGCCTTGCTTTGTCTGGTTCTTTTTGGGGCTCAATTACTTCAAATATTCAGTGAAGACAAAAGCAGAGTAAGGGCTTGCTGAAGTTTCACATAAGGACAGTTTCTGAGAGAAACCCCCTGGTTTTGCCATGCTCCTAAGGCTGATAAACAGCAACACCACTAAGAAACACTCTTGGGGCAAAGTTCCTATTATTTAATAGGAAATAAGAAAGGTATATGGAAAGTAAAAGAGGCAGCCTCAAGATTTTTAGTTCTTTCCGAAGTCTTTTTTTAAAGATTTTATTTATTTATTTGAGAGAGAGAATGAGATAGAGCATGAGGGGGGGAGGGTCAGAGGGAGAAGCATACTCCCTGCTGAGCAGGGAGCCCGATGCGGGACTCGATCCTGGGACTCCAGGATCATGACCTGAGCCGAAGGCAGTTGCTTAACCAGCTGAGCCACCCAGGCGCCCCCAAAGTCTTTTCCTTCATGCCAACTTGAGAGGGCACTATTAGGGAGAGGCAAAGCTTCCCTCTTCCTGGGGCCTTTTTTTTCCTAGTCAGTCAAGCCAAACATTTTGTTAAACCAGGACGTTTTGCTCAATTATCTTTAAAGTTTGTTTTATTTAAAAAATTATTATTACTATTATTATTTTAAAGATTTTATTTATTTATTTGAGAGAGTGAGAATGAGAGAGAGAGAGAGAGCACATGAGAGGGGGGAGGGTCAGAGGGAGAAGCAGACTCCCTGCCGAGCAGGGAGCCCGATGCGGGACTCGATCCAGGGACTCCAGGATCATGACCTGAGCCGAAGGCAGTCGCTTAACCAACTGAGCCACCCAGGTGCCCTTAAAAATTATTTTTTAAGGATCTTATTTATTTATTTGACAGAGAGAGAGAGAGAGAGAGCACGCCTGCAGCAGAGGGAGAGGGAGAAGCAGACTCTGCGCTGAGCAGGGAGCCCTACACGGGGCTTGATCCCAGGACCCCGGGGTCAGACCTGAGCCAAAGGCACACACTTAACCGACTGAGCCACCCAGGCACCCCCCAAAAAATTAAAAATTTTTTGTATCAAGTTTTTATTTAAATTCTAGTTAGTTAACATATAGTGTAATATTGGTTTCAGTAGAATTTAGTGATTCATCACTTACATATAGCACCCAGTGCTCATCACAATTGCCCTCCTTAATACCCATCACCCATTTAGCCTATCCCCTGCCCACCTCCCCTCCAGCAATATGCCCATTTATCTTTAAGTTCTAACTTTCCTCTGTTCATTGACAGATGCATCCAGTGACAGACACAGTTATTGTGAAATATGGTTCACTGCTCTGTAAACTCCAAATCTTTCCAAATTTCTATTTCCAGTCCCTTTTAAAGTAGGTTGGTAAACTCTTGGAGAAGCCACCAGCTAGGTATTATAAGGAGTCCTAGGTGAATATTATTCTTGTTGACCAATCTTCCCATCTTTCTGCCTCTGCTTCTGCCCAAGAATTTCTGACCTCAGTGTGTATTTCTACCCTAGTCACTTTTTGCCCTCTGGCATAGAACTTCCCACCAAATCATCATTCACCATACCTCTCCAGACCCTTAGCACAAGCCTGTGTAACGATCAGGAAAGTACTCTGGGTGCTTCATTAAATTCTTGTAAGGGATTAAAATCACCCCATTGTTCTGAAGTGCAATTTTCTCCAATTTTCTTTCTTTTCCACCCGATAATTGTATTATATACTCTCTTTCCTGTTACTATTACTTTTCAGCAGCCACCATAAATGTCTTACTATGAAGTAACTGGCAAAGCTAGAGAAATTGGTTGGCTCCTGTTCAATGACTTGGTGTAACCACAATGGAGTTTGGGAGGCACGCTCCAATCTGAGAAATTGGGAATTTACTGCCCTCTATTTTCTCTGCTCAAGGCAGGCATAAAGTACTGTTGTCCATTGGCATTCTGCCCTTCTTACTGAGCTTCCTTTAGTGAGGCTTTCCCTCAGTGCTTCAGGATCCTGCACCTCAGAACCCTTTGGGGTGGGCTGCTTTGGGGCTGCTGAGCAAGCCAAGGGGCTGGTTGTGTTGTTCCAGAATAGGGGTTAGTTAGCCTGTACCAACTTGGAAACCAGCCTGTGTGATCCTGGGCAATTCTTGGATGCAATGTCCACCTCTTCAGGGGGTTAGTATTGAAAACCATAAGGTCCTTCCAGGCCAGAACACTGCCCTCTTTGGTTCTGGACTCCCTTCCGGTGCTGCAAGCCTGCCGGCCCCTCACTTTCTGCGGCCCAGGCGCCTCTCTACCTCCTGGGAGGTGCACGTGGGGCCATTTCCCTCACCCCGCTCTCCGCGGGGAGAAGGCAGGCTGCCCCGCCCCCGGCCCCGCCCCCGGCAGAGGGGGCGGTGAAGGCCGAGCGCCGGGCGCTGCGACTGCCCGGGACCCGCCCGCCCTCTCGCCGCTGGGCCCCGAATGGCAGAGCGGCGCTCGGACCATCGGCATCGCCTCACGTCGTTCCGCCCCACTCCGCCCTCTCATTGGCTGTCGCCCGGCCCTCGGGACCCGCGCCTCTCCTCGAGGCCCGCCAGACCGCGCCGCAGCGGGGAGCGGGGTCAGAGGTGAACGGCCGGGAGTAACCCCGGACGTAGTCACCTCATGGTGCTCGCACGCTGAGGTGGGAGGCAGGGGCGGGGCGGGGGCGGGGCCGCCTCCCGTGAGGCCCCGCCCCTTCCCCGTGTGCCGGGCCGGCCTGGTGCTGCGCGCCTGTCAGCCATCGCCGGAGCTGCCGGCGTCTCCTCCCGCCCAGCACCGGATCTGCGCAGGGGCTCCCCGGCGCCGCCGGACCCCGGACGCCTCCGCCCTGAGGTGAGGTGAGGGCCGCCTTAGAGCCTGTGATCCGGGACCTGGAGAGGCCGGGGCCCGGGGAGGGGCCGCGGCAGCGCGGAGGGGGGCCGCCTCCCATCTTCCGCCCGCACGCGGCCCGGGCTCCATCCCGTCCCAACCTGTGCGGGGCAGCCCAGCCCTCGCCGCAGCCCTGGGCCCTTGAGTTCCCCCTCTGCGGAGACGCGGAGAGGACTGGGGTCTCGAAGTAGGGGGTGGGAGTTCAGACCCCGGAACTGGGAGTCGTACAGCCCAGGGCCTCTAAGGAGGGACTGGGGTGTCTGCCGGGAGCTCGCCACCATCCCCCTCCCCAACCTTGGTGTGGGCTGATTCCTTCCAGACCTCTCTTCAGTCCAACCCCACGCTTGGCAGAGGGGGAAGACCCACGTGGGAGAGGGATGTTGAGGATTAGGTCCAGTTGCATTGAAAGTCGTCTTCCTCTCGCAGAGTGAAGTGTGGGGTGCAGAGCCCCTGGCTTCTCTGTCTTTGTATCGTGTTGGGAGCCAGGGCCAGGCGAGTTGTCCCTTGCCAGTTCTTGCTCCTGGGATTTTATTATGTTTTCTGTGAGGGACGTAGTCAATGTACATGCCTGTTACTCTCTTCGCGTTTGCTATACTGATCAAGATAAGGTATTGGAGATAGAACGCAGGAAAGTCTATGTGAAGGTAATGATTTCAGAGGGATGTGCGTGAAGGTCCTGCTTCGGTCAGTACCAGCATTATTTTGGATTCGAAGACGGGAAAGTAAACACTAGTGGACCTTTGGAATCAGCCGTAAATATCAGGGACTTCTGTAGGCCTTGTGGGTTTTATAGAAGCATAAGAATATAACTACTCAGGTAGGAGAAATACTCTAATTTCAGATATTTTTTGTTTGGGGCCCTAAGTTTAGGATGGAAATCAAAAGACCCGAGGACTTCCTGATTTTATCTCTACTTAAGCAGTGTTTCTGTAATTTCCCAATGTGTGATGGAATAAACCTAATAATTGGGTCATTCTTTTTTTTTTTTTTTAAAGATTTTATTTATTTATTTGAGAGAGAGAATGAGAGAGAACACGAGAGGGAAGAGGGTCAGAGGGAGAAGCAGACCCCCCGCTGAGCAGGGATTCCTGGGACTCCAGGATCATGACCTGAGCCGAAGGCAGTGGCTTAACCAGCTGAGCCACCCAGGCGCCCTTTGGTCTTCATTCTCAGAAGTTGGTCCCCTTGAATCTCTCTTTTCATTCATTTCTTTTTTTCCCCAACCCAAAGTGCAGATTGAGAAGCATGCTTGGGTTACCTGGTTTCTTCTTACTCAGGGAGTAGGAATTCTCTGATTTGCTTCTTGTTGGGGATGCCTTGGATGCCTGTGATGAGAAGTTCTGTGCTATTTGACAGGCACTTTTTTAAGATTTTATTTATTTATTTGACAGAGAGAGAAAGAGAGCCAAACAGGGGGAGTGGGAGACAGAGAAGCAGGCTTCCTGCTGAGCAGGGAGGCAATATGGGGCTGGATCCCAGGACCCTGGGATCATGACCTGAGCCCAAGGCAGATGCTTAACCGACTGAGCCACCGCCTCTTGACAGGCACTTTTAAGGGAAGTATTGTGGTCCTATACAGTAGGAGAGCAGCTGCAGTGTCCAGGTGGGTGCCTACTTGCTACAAAGTAGCAAGTCTCTTCCCACTTCTCTTGCCTCAGTTTCCTTTTTTCTAATTATACACGACTGTTGTGAATCCAAGAATAATTAACTCTTGTAAAGTGGCCAAATGAAAGTTGTCAAAGGCATAATATTAATTTATAAATCTGCCTGTGTTTATTTGCGTTGCAGAAGTTTTGTTTTGTTTTTAAAGATTTTTTTTTTAAGTAATCTCTACACGCAATGTGGGGTTTGAACCCACAATCCAGAGACCGAGAGTACCATATTTCACCGACTGAGCCAGCCAGGCGCCCCACAAGTTTTGTTTTGAATCACCAGTGCAGAATAGAAATATATCAAGCATAAGATTTAACTGTTTGTTGTTTTTTTTTTTTAAGATTTTTATTTATTTGCGAGAGAGAGAATGAGAGACAGAGAGCATGAGAGGGAGGAGGGTCAGAGGGAGAAGCAGACTCCCTGCTGAGCAGGGAGCCTGATGTGGGACTCGATCCCGGGACTCCAGGATCATGACCTGAGCCGAAGGCAGTCGCTTAACCAACTGAGCCACCCAGGCGCCCAAGATTTAACTGTTTTAAAATGGAAGGAAAGATAGGGGAATGGTGGCATTTGGTTTAATGAATTTACAGTTGAGATAATGACTAGGTTATGTCAAAGAATGGGCATTGTGAAAGCCAGCATCAGAACTCTCTCATCTGATAGTGACCTCGCTTAAATGCTGTGAACTGGTTCAGGTGTAGATCACTATGTAACATTCTATTTCCTTTTCAGTCAATGACTAGGACAGTTTTTTTTTACCTGTCACACTGACTGGTTTAACAGGTCTGGGGCTAGTGTTTTTCCTTCTTTAAAAAAATTTTTTTTGATAGCTAATATCCTAATAGTCTTGGTTGAAGAAAGAAGTAAAATAAAAATTGTTGGAATTAGACATTGGTATTTCTTTTTTTTTAAGATTTTATTTATTTATTTATTTATTTATTTATTTATTTTGTTAAAGATTTATTTATTTATTTGAGAGAGCAAGAATGAGAGAGAGTACATGAGAGGGGGGATGGTCAGAGGGAGAAGCAGGCTCCTCGCTGAGCAGGGAGCCCGATGCGGGACTCGATCCAGGGACTCCAGGATCATGACCTGAGCCAAAGGCAGTTGCTTAACCAACTGAGCCACCCAGGCGCCCTTATTTATTTATTTTAGAGAGAGAAAAAGTGCGCCCACCTGGGGAGGGCCAAAGGGAGAGAGAGAATCCCAAGCAGACTCCCCACTGAATACGGAGCCCAACGCGGGGCTTGAACTCACGACTCTGAGATCAAGACCTGAGTTGAGATCAAGAGTTGGACGCTTAACCAAGCCACCCAGGCACCCCTACCTTAGGAATTTTCTAGTCAAGTTTTCTACTCATTATGAGAATATTTTATCTGATTCTCCTGTTGAAGACTTCCAGCTATAGGCAGTTCATCATCTGACCTAATGCATCACAGGGCAACTAATTTTTCAGAGTTCTTCATTATTTGCAACTTAAAACTATCTCCCTAAAACCACATAAGATGCTGTAATTCCGAGGTGCCTGGGTGGCTCAGTCGGTTAAGTGTCTGCCTTTGGCTTAGGTCATGATCTCAGGGTTCTGGGATTAAGCCCTGTGTCAGCCTCCCTGTTTACCAGGGAGCCTGCTTCTCCCTCTCCCTCTGCTGCTTCCCCCCTCTGCTTATGCACGCTCTCGCTCTCAAATAAATAAATTAAATCTTTAAAAAAAAAGATGCTATAATTCCAAGAGGATTAGAAATGTCTGTTTTAACCTGTAAATTTCTCCGTCTCTGCCAGGTAATGTAATCTACAGTGCCTTAATACATCCAGGGGACTTGGGGGGGCCAAAAAAAAAAATCAAGAAATATTTCTTCAAGGAAGATATTGTTCTTATCTTTGAGACTCTGGAAGGCTGTTGACATACCTCAATCATGGCTCCCACTTTTTCTGAATGCTGTTCTATGAAATAAGATTATGAGGATGAGGGGCACCTGAGTGGCTCAATGGCTTAAGTAAGTGTCTGCCTTCGGCTGAGGTCATGATCCCAAGGTCCTGGGATCAAGCTCCTCATTGGGCTCCCTGCTCGGCGGGGAGCCTGCTTCTCCCTAGCTCTCTGCCTGTCGCTCCCCCTGCTTGTGCTCTCTCTGTCAATTAAATAAAATCTTTAAAAAAAGAAAAAGACTATGAGGACGAATTGATTCATAATCCCAGAGCTTTTTGAATTCACAAAATGGCTTTTTACCTGGAAGCCTCCAAATGTTTCTAGCGGATAATATTTGAAATAAGCACGTGGCTCCTGTCTCCTAGTTTTGTAACTCCAATGTTCATTTGAATTCCTAGGGAACACTCAGCCTGCAAAGGCCTAGTGTTTACACAGTGTTGTGTGCTATTGGGGGTGGTGGATCCAAAACAATCAGAAGGGATAATAACTTTCCCAGCTTCATTGAGGAGGTAACTCATAGTCAGTTACACAGTAACACTAACAAGGGAATGACATACCTGTTGTCTACTTAAATGTTCAGGCAGATATGAGATAAGGTATCAGAGTGGCATGGAATTTGGTAAAGTTTTTTATTAAACTTATTTGAAAAGCCTCAGTTGCTAACACATGAGTAATACATTCACGTAGTTCAAAATTTTAAAACATATAAAAAGACAGTCTCCCCCCCAACCTTGTCTTGCAGCCGCCCAGTTCCCGTCACAGGAGGCAAGCAGTGTTCTTAATTCCTTTTTCTAAAAATATGTTTTAATTTTTTTTATTATTATTATTATTTTTTAAAGATTTTATGTATTTATTTATTTGAGAGAGAGAGAGCAGGAGAGGGGGGAGGGTCTGAGGGAGAAGCAGACTCCCTGCCGAGCAGGGAGTCCGATGCGGGACTCGATCCCAGGACTCCAGGATCATGACCTGAGCCGAAGGCAGTCGCTTAACCAACTGAGCCACCCAGGCGCCCCTATGTTTTAATTTCTTTTTAAAGATTTTATTGGGGCACCTGGGTGGCTCAGTTCGTTAAGCGTCTGCCTTCGGCTCAGGTCATGATCCCAGGGTCCCGGGATCGAGCCCCGCATCGGGCTCCCTGCTCAGTGGGGAGCCTGCTTCTCCCTCTCCCGCTCCCCTGCTTATGTTCTGTCAAATAAATAAATAAAATCTTTAAAAAAAAAAAAAAAGATTTTATTTATTTGAGAGAGATACACAGCGAGAGAGCACAGGTGAGGAGGAGAGGGAGTAGCAGGCTCCCCCCCGAGCAGGGAGCCCAATGCTGGGCTCGATCCTAGGACCCTGGGATTATAACCCGAGCTGCAGGCAGACGCTCAACCAACTGAGCCACCAAGGCGCCCCTTAATTTCTTATTATAATTTCTCAATCATTCTCAGACATACTGATTTAAATTTAAAGTTGTTAATTTCTTAGTAATTATCAGAGATTTTATTCATGTTCAAACATCTATCCCCCTCTGCCAATTTTTTAAATATAAATTGTGCACACTTTATATACCATTCTTCACCTTTTGTTCGCTTAACATTATAGGATGAACTTTTTACGTTTTTATTTTCATCGAAGTTATACATGCACATAGTTTAAAAAGTATTGTTTTACAGAGTTTGTTACAGTCAAACAGCATTCCCTCACCCCCTTCGCACTTTCTTTTATTTTAGCTGGTATATTTATTACTATACCCTTTCATCTGTATATAACATTGTCTTGCTACCTCTTGATTATTCATTTTTAGACATTTCCTATTGATATCCTACTATGGAAGATGAGCATTTGACTCTCTTAACTGCATCACATCTGGAGGCAACTCATGTCAGTTTGTCCTAATAGTGGTGGTAATATAAACACTTAGAGTGATCACTGTATTTCTCCATTGTAAAAGTATCTGTTCCCCTTTGTAATTAATATGTAACCTGTGAGGTGTTTCTTTCTTCAATTTTTCTTGTGGTAAAATACATGTAAAATTTACCATCTTAACCATTTAAAGTACAGTTCAGTATTAAATACATCTATAACATTGTGCATCTGTTACTACCACCCATCTCCAAAACTTTTTTCTTTTCTTTTTTTTTTTTTTTTAAAGATTTTTTATTTATTTATTTGACAGAGAGAGACACAGCGAGAGAGGGAACACAAGCAGGGGGAGTGGGAGAGGGAGAAGAAGGTTTCCCGCTGAGCAGGGAGCCTGATGCAGGGCTAGATCCCAGGGCCCTGGGATCATGACCTGAACCAAAGGCAGACACTTAATGCCTGAGCCACCCAGGAGCCCCTCCAGAAGTTTTCATCTTGTGAAACTGAACCTCTGTACCCATTAAATAATAGTTCCCATTCTCTGCTTCCCCCAACCCCTGCCAACCACTATTCTACTTCCTGTCTATATGATTTTGATTAAGTACCTCATGTAAGTAGAATTATACAGCATTTGTCTTTTTGTGACTGGCTTATTTCACTTAGCATAATATCCTCAAGGTTCATCCACATTGTAGCATATTGCAGAATTTCCTTCCATTTTAAGGCTGAATAACATTTAATTGTATGTGTATATCACATTTTGCTTACCTATTCATTCATTAGTGCACACTTGGCTTTTTCCATGTTGAAGCTATTGTGAATAATACTGCTATAAACATGGATGTACAAATATATCTTTGAGAGCCTGTATTCAGTTTTTTTGCATATATATCCAAAAGTGGAATTGCCGGATTTTATGGTAATTCTATTTTTAATTTTTTGAGGAACCACCATACTGTTTTCCTTACTGGCTGTACCAGTTTACATTCCCACTCATGGTGCCCCCAAGGGTTCCAGTTTCTCCACTTTTTTCTCTTTTTTTTGATGGTAGCCTTGATGGGTATGGGTTGGTATCTTATTGTAGTTTTGATTTGTGTCTCCGTAATGATTAGTGATGTTGACCATATTGACGTGCTTACTGGCCACTCATATATCTTTTTTGGAGAAATTTCATTTTAAGTCCTCTGCCCATTTTTGAATTGGGTTTGAGTTTTAGGTTTAATCTCTTATCAGATACATGATTTGCACATATTTTCTCCCATTTTTTGGTTTGCCTTTTTACTCTGTTGATAATCTTTTGCTGTGCAATTTATTTTTAATTTTCAAGAAGTCCAGTTTGTCTATTTTTTCTTTTGTTAAGCTAGCTCTTGGTGTCATATCCAAGAAATCTTTTCCAAATCCAATGTTATGAAGCTTTTGTCCTGTGTTTCTTCTAAGAGTTTTATTGGTTTAGGTTTTACATTTAAAGCCTTGATGCATTTTGCGTTAATTTTTTTAATATGGTGTTAGGGAAAGGTCCAATTTCATTTGTTTGTATGTGGAGATCCAGTTTTCCCAGCACCATTTGTTGAAAAGGCTGACCTTCATTAAATGGTCTTAGCATCCTTGTCAAGTATCATTTGACCATGTATGGGAGGGTTTATTTCTGGGCTTTCTCTTTTTTTAATTGAAGTACAATTAACATACACTGTTATATTAGTTTCAGGTGTATAATATAATTCAACAATTCTAAACATTACTCAGTGCTCATCCTGATAAGTGTACTCTTAATCCCCTTCACCTATTTCACCCATCCCCCCACCCACCTACCCTCTGACAACCCACCAGCTTCTTTTCTGTATTTGAGAGTCTGTTTTATTATTTGTCTCTCTTTTTTTAAAAGGACTGATTTATTTATTTTTAAAGAGAGCTTTCGGGTGAGAGAGCACCAGTGGGGGGAGGGGCAGAGGGAGAGAATCTTCAAGAGGACTCTGCACTGAGCCTGGAGCCCTATGTGGGCTTGATCTCAGGACCCATGAGATCATGACCTGAGCTGAAACCAAGAGTCAGATGCTCAACTGACTGTGAGCCATCCAGGTGCCCCTATTTGTCTCTTTTTAAAATTAATTTGTTTTGTTTCTTAAATTCCACAAGCGTGGAATCATACGGTACTTGTCTTTCTCTAATTTAATTTTACTTATTGTTATACTCTCTAGGTCTATGCTGTTGTTGCAGATGGCAAGATCTCATTCTTTTTGACCTCTCTGTCCTATTTCCCTGGTCTGTATATCTGTCTTGATGTTAATACTGCAGCTTTGTAGTAAGTTTTGTTTTTTTTAAAAGATTTTATTTATTTATTTGAGAGAGACAGAGAGCATGAGCGCAGAGAGAGGCAGAGGGGCAGGGAGCCTGCCATGGGGCTTGATCCCAGGACCCTGAGATCATGACCTGAGCTGAAGGCCGGCGCTTAACTGACTAAACCACCCAGGTTGCCCCTGTAGTAAGTTTTAAAATCAGGAAGCATGAGTCTTCCAGTTTTGTTCTTTTTCAAGATTTTTTGGGCTATTTGGGGGTCTCCTGGGATTCCATACGAATTTTAGGACAGCTTTTTTATTTCTGCAAAAAACATTTCTACAGGGGCACCTGGGTGGCTCAGATGGTTAAGTGTCTGCCTTCGGCTCAGGTCATGATCCCAGGGTCCTGGGATCGAGTCCCATATCGGGCTCCCGGCTCAGCGGGGAGCCTGCTTCTCCCTCTGACCCTCTCCCCTCTCATGCTGTTTCTCGCTTGCTCTCTAAAAAATAAATAAAATCTTTAAAAAAAAAATTTTCTACATATAAAATCAAGTCACCTACTCCCCCCCCTCCGTTTTTAACATTTTCTATTTCCACATAACCCCTTCTAGTTGCATTTTTTTTTTTCTATAGGTAGTTGTTTTTGATTCTTTCATATTGGAGGTTTTTCTCAGACTATATAGTAATCTTTAATTGCTTAATTTTAACAGAGGATGATTAAAAAGCTAATTCAAGATTATGTGAATGTGAATGAGGCTGGTTGACTGTTAACTTCCTTATAGGGTGATCTGGTGGGGCATCTTAATTAGTGAACTCCAGCGTTACTTTTTGAGGTTTTTTCCCCTTGGTCTAGTTAGATTCCACAAAGAAGGATCTTCTAATTTCCCTCCTGGTTGGTGAAAATTGGGGAAAGAAGGCTGGGAGTTCATACTCAATATGCTTACTTAATTTCTCCATTTTCAACATGGTGCTCTCCCCTTTACTGTTGCTGATATCCCCCAGTATCCCCAGCACCTGACTTTACTAGTTGGGAAGGAAATCAAAGGATCTGAAGCCTCTGAAACAAAATTTCAACCAGATCCTCTTTATTTTAGCTCCATCATTCACTTCCATTTTCTGAACATTTTCAAGATTCTTTGATATAAAGTATTGATTATGAGTTTACCACAGATGGCTTATGATTTAGTTTCCCAGGTTTGTGTAGTCATTTATCATGTTTCCATCTGCTTTCCAAGAAAATTATCTTGCTGTTGTCTCCCCTGACTTTCTTTTCCGGGGTGGGGGGTTTTGGGGTTGGGGAGGAGATGGGAGGAGTCTTTTGTGAATTATACCTTTTAAAAAAATTCCTTTATTTTTTTTTTAAGATTTTATTTATTTACTTGAGAGAGAGAGGGAGAGTGAACATGAAAGAGAGAGCAAGAGAGCGCACACCAGAGGGAAGAGAGACAAAGGGAGGAGAGGCAGACTCCCCGCTGAACAGGGAGCCCAGCGACAACGTGGGGCTCAATCCTAGGACCCTGGGATCATGACCTGAGCTGAAGGCAGATGCTTAACTGAGTGAGCCACTCAGGCGCCCCTTTACTTTTGTTTTTTTAGTAGGATTTTAGAGAGGAACAAAATGGATATGTATTCAACCTACCATCTTTATCCAGAAGTTTGGCAAGGCTTCCTTAAAGATTTCTTGAAAGATGCAGAAGCTTTCACCAGCTTCATCCTTGAAAAATATTCTATATCCATAGGCTGAGAAATGAAGAATAGAATAGACAATTACACAATGTTATTTTCTTTCTAAAGACTACTTTACCCTAAGGAAATACTCTTGTTTTTTTAAAAAACAAACCAAAAAAAGCCCCTAGCTGGCTCTTGAAGGAAATTACCTCAAATCTTGAAGCCATTCAGGTCTGGTATTTCTCATAAGTCGTTGTATTCTACAATCTGGATGTTTATTCAGTGGCTTCTTCTACATGGAGTGCTCCTTCCTCTCTGTCCTTGTTTATATCCCAGTTCTTTATTGTTAATGTCTTCCCACTCTGGGAGATCTTCCTTGATCCCTGTCCTCACCATTACCACCTCCAAGTTTGGATAAAGTATCTTTCTTTTTTGTGTTTCCATACCTAACAATTATTATACTACTATAATTGTCTGTTTCTTTAGGTATCTATAGCATCTTAGCCAGGGACCAAATCTTTTTTATCCTTCAATATACATCATCCATCTCACTATTTGGGACACAAGTGTTTTTTGTTTTAAAATTTAAAACATGGGGCACCTGGGTGGTTCAGTTGGTTAGGCATCCGACTCTTGGCTTTGACTCAGGTCATGATCTCAGGGTCACGGGATTGAGCCCTGAGTCGGGCTCTGTGCTCAGCCCGGAGTCCCTTTGAGATTCTTTCCCTCTGGCTCTCTCTCCCCCTCTGCCCCTCCCCCAGCTCACATGCCAGTAAGCTCAGGCACGAGTGCTCTCTTTCTAAAAATAAATAAATAGATAAAATCTTTAAAACTTGCAGGAAAATAAAATGTGGCTTTAAAAAACTCATGGTTACTGAATTAATACTAAAATCCATTTAAAAGTTTATCAGTAAAACGACAAAAATGAAAAGCAGATTCAGTGATTATTTTTGAAGAAATTTAAATGAAGTTACTATGACTTAAAAGGCAAGGACATGTTGTGTCAGCTTGGATACTTTTTTTTTTTTTTTTAAAGATTGATTTATTTGGCAGAGAGAGAAAGCAAGCAGAGGGAGAAACAGGCTCCCCGCTGAGCAAGGAGCCTGATGCAGGACTCAATCCCAGGACCCTGGGATCATGACCTCAGCTGAAGGTAGATGCTTAACCGACTGAGCCACTCAGGTGTCCCCAGCTTGGATACTTTATCAGTGGCTATGAAAACTAATTGATGCCTCTTTATTAGAATCACTTGGAAAATAGTGTCACTTGAGTTCAAGGGAAACATATAAGTTTGGTAAAATCTGTTCTGTTTTATTTAGAGAAATATCCCTGGGTGAAATGCAGGCTGACTCTTAAATAAAAGTGCATTAGCTATAATTAGCTTTATCCCATTTTCAGGCACATAGGGTATAGTTTGGGAGCCTTCTGCAAATATTTTGAAGAGTTTCTAACAGTTCAAGAACATTTTAAAACTTTCTTTTTTAATAAAGGAGAATTTGACAATTTGATCTAATGAAGAAAATTTTTATTTGGATAAGCAGAATGTACTACCCCTCCGTCTGGGGAAAGGCCTTCTTTTGGCCTTCTTTTGGAGGTGGTGAGATAGCAGCTATATGAGCCTTTCCCAGGGATCACCTCCATTCTTTGTCTTCTTTCTAGAGAGAAGGATCTTAACCTGATTCATGGCAAGGCTTTGGGGGTCCTAAACTTGTATGTAAGCAGAATTTTGTGTGAGGGTGAATTTTTGTCAAGTAAGAGTCCAGAGCTTTTATCAGATTTCTAATAGTGTCCTGACCTAAGAAAGTTTAAGAACCATTGGTTTAGGTATTAAGTCACTGTGTTTGTTCTCTTGTGAGAGCATAAAGTGGAGGGGGCAGGAGAGCAAGGATTCATTGTGACTCTAAGACTTTTTTTTGGACATACATATAACGGATATAAAAATTCACAGAACAATATTCGTCCTTACAAAGTATGGTTACTCTTAACATCTTCTGTTCTATTTCATTTTTTGTTTAAGATTTTATTTATTTATTTGTCAGAGAAAGAGAGGGAGAGGTCACCAGCAGTGGGGAGGGGCAGAGGGAGAAGCGGGATCATAAGCCGAAGGCAGACGCTTAACTGACTGAGCCACCCAGGTGTTCTGTTCTATTTCATTTTTAATGACTTTTTTTTTTTAAAGTAAACTATGCTCAACGCCAGGCTCGAACTCTCAACCCCAACATCAAGAGTGGCAAGCTCGGGGAGCCTAGGTGGCTCAGTTGTTAAGCGTCTGACTTCGGCTCAGGTCATGATCCCAGGGTCCTGAGGATCGAGCCCCACTTGGGGCTCCTGCTCAGCGGGAAGCCTGCTTCTCCCTTACCCACTCCCCCTGCTTGTGTTCCCTCTCTCGCTGTGTCTCTCTCTGTCAAATAAATAAATAAAATCTTAAAAAAAAAAAAAAAGAGTGGCATGCTCTACCGACTGAGCCAGCCAGGCGCCCCTTCATTTTTAAAATGTTGGTTGTATGGACGCTTGGCTGGCTCAGCCGGGTAAGTGTCTGCCTTCGGCTCAGGTCATGATCCTGGGGTCCTGGGATAGGTCCTTGCTCTGCGGGAAGCCTGCTTCTCCCTCTCCCACTCCCCCTGCTTGTGTTCCTGCTCTCGCTATCTCTGTCTCTGTCAAATAAATAAATAAAATCTTTAAAAAAATAAAATAAAATGTTGGTTGTAACCTTCTAAATTTATTTCTTACTGTTCTGCTTGGTGGTAACCCATAGTTTGAAAAACACTGGTCTAGTACATAGTTTACAGAATACTTCATATACTCTCTGTTTTCACAGCAGTCCCCTGAGGTAGCGTATGACCTTTTTATTTTTACGGATGACGAGAATCAGAGATGTTAAGTGACTCGTTCAAGTTTGCACTGCCAATACTTGGCAAAGTCAGAATTTGAGCTTGAGTCCTAGGTTTTGACTCCAGCTCTACTGCCCCTTTGGTTGCATCTGATTCAAACTACTTCCTTTCTCCTTCCTATTCTCACCCCCTCTTCCCTACCACAACTGTAGGGAATAATACCAGCTTAAACCACATAATTGGGTAAATCCAGCTTCCTCAGTTAACATACCTGCACTGTCCCCAGTCCTATCGCTTGTCATTCGAGGTCTTAGAAGTTCTGGATTTCTTCTCCACCCTGTATCAGTGGTTCTCAAGCCTGGAGATATATCAGTGTCAGTCAGCTGTGGAATTTAATATTCAGATCTCTGGGCCACCAGCAGTGAATCTGATTTGGTAGATCTGGGGTGGAGTTTAGACATGTTTTTTTTTTTAAAGATTTATTTATTTATTTATTTGAGAGAGAGAGCACATGAGAGGCAGGAGGGTCAGAGGGAGAAGCAGACTCCCTGCCGAGCAGGAAGTCCAACGCGGGACTCGATCCAGGGACTCCAGGATCATGACCTGAGCTGAAGGCAGTCGCTTAACCAACTGAGCCACCCAGGCGCCCGAGTTTAGACACGTTTTTAAAAAGCACCATGGGGTGGCCCAAAATGGAGGCCAGCCCCTGCTGGCGTTTCCTAAAACTCTGTGAGGAATGGCCAGTGGAGGAGACCAAACGGGCCAGGCGTAGCACAGGCCTTTCTGGAGGGAGAGAATACTCAAGATTGTAGAGCCTGAGGCCTGTGATCGGATGTATGAGAGTTTCACATGGCTCCATTCAAACTGTTAGAAACACAAGGACCCTTGCCCCAAAGACGTGAACTTCACTGGCCTGTCCACAGAAGAGTACAAGCCGATCCTGTCCACAGACATCTTGAAAGAGTTTAAGGAAATGAATAAAGGAATGTGGAAGAAACTGGGGGAGAAGTTTGCCCCCAGGAATCCCAACGAGAAGCAGAAGGCATGGGCTCCGTCCTTATCTCGCCCACGCTCCTAAGCGTGGAGTCTTCTAGTTGCCATCATAAATAAAACTGCCTGGTTCCCCTCCTCCCCCCAAAAAAGCTCCACAGGCCTGAAACCAGTGTAACATCATGTGTCAACTATACTCAAATTAAAAATAAATAAATAAATAAGTAGCTCCATAGGTGATTGTTATACATAACCAAAGTTGAGAATTTTTATCCTGGATACATATAAATTGTTGGGCATAGAAGGAAACCTAGGTTTCGGGAAGTAGCTAGAGACTTCTTGATCCCTTAGAGTTTTAGGGATCTAAGGGATTTAGATTTAGTTTTTAGTTTAATTTAATGCAAGATCTGTCCCCTTCCTGGCTTCCAACCTTATATGTGGGTATAACCATTTGGAAATATAATCAGAGTCTGAGTTCCAAGGGATCTAGTGGTTCTCTTCTCCCCTCTGCCTCTTTTTTGATGAAATATTGGCTATCATAGGGTTGGAATATGTTCATCGAAGTATACAATTGGAAAAGGCACCTCCTGAAGTGGTAAGCTTGGATTATTATTTAATACTTTCATGAAAAAACAAAGTCTTTGTGTAATGCTTTTGATTTATAGATATGAATAAATAATAGTTAAACAACTGAACTTTATGCTTCAAATTAAACAATAGATTTGATCAGAAAAATGATACTTTGAGTACTATCAGTTTTGTATCATGCTGAGCAAAACAGGAATTGCTAAAATTTGGGTTTCTTAAAAAATAAAACCACTTCAAATCTCTCTCTTTCTCTCTAGTTCTTTTTGGAGGTGGATATCTGCTCAGACAGTAAGAATTATAAGAGGTCAGTTACAAATAATATTCTTTCATGTTTACAGTGTGATAAAAATTTCATGTTCATGTGCTAAAGTATTAAACTGTAGGCATTTATGTGAAAAGTTGCCTTCTACAAAAAGCACATAGGCAGATTTAGCGGGGGGAATAACCTGAAGTGAATGGTCTGACAGTGGTAGTATTCCACCCCCCTTTCTCTTTAATTCTGGACTAGATTCAGTGGAAGTGGGACGGGCCATAGAGTAGTTTCTAGAGTGTCTGGACATCTACTCAGTGATTTTCCATACATGACCTCTCTTTTCTGGTGCTTTGCAGGCTTGTGCCCGGGGATACCGTTCAGTAGAATTGCTGGTTGGTTGATAGGCTCTTTAGCTGCTGACAGCTGAGCTGCTTCCAATCTTTGCAACAATTCAGGGGAGGCTGCCTTCATGTTCTTAGCTAGGAAAGAAAAATTTGAAGTTGACCTTATGGAGCCTCTCGTTTATTAGTTAAATCATTTCTTCTTCTTCTCCCATGGAATCAGAGAATTTCTCTTTTCTCATGAATTTTATTTTTTTGTGTAGTCATCTAATTTCAGTCAGACTCTAAACTAGAACATGCCCCTGAATGCCTTATTTATTTCTCCTGTGAAGAAGGCAGCCATTATTTTCTATATTAGTTGAGATGGAATTTGGAATTCTGCAGGGGTGGGGAGGGAAGGGGGTCTTTTCTTATTTTTTTATGTTTATTTTTTTAAAGATTTTATTTATTTATTTGACAGAGAAAGACACAGCGAGAGAGGGAACACAAGCAGGGGGAGTGGGAGAGGGAGAAGCAGGCTTCCCGCAGAGCAGGGAGCCCGACGCGGGGCTCGATCCCAGGACCCTGGGATCATGACCTGAGCCGAAGGCAGACGCCCAACGACTGAGCCACCAAGGCGCCCCTCTTATTTTTTTTTTAAACTTGATTATTTACTGCTCTAAAATGTGAAAGAAGTAGACTTTTTTGTTGCTGTACCTTTTGGTGTTCCTCAAAGTGGTCAATCTGTTGGAACTTTCCCTCCCTCCTTCCCTCACTTTGTCCTTCTTTTCCCTTTTTCCTTCCTTTCTTCTTTCTCTTTTTAAATGATTGGTTTTCTTTTAGATTTCTGGAAGTGATTATCTTAATAAAATTTGGAGACATTTAAAAATTATTTTAAAGAAACCTAGTATCCCAAGGGAGGAATGTATAGTAAATTTAGATGTCAAGTTTTTCCTGTTGCATACCATTTTTATATTTGATTCTAGTTTTTAAAATAAAAGTTAACTGAAGTAATCTCTAACTCACTATTGGGAAATACCTAGAAGTAATTTTTTTTTTTTTTTTTTTTTTAGCATTCCTGGCAATTTGTTATTACTGTTTTATTCTTATAGCAGAGTGGTTCTCAAATTTTTAGGATTTGTTAAAATATAGAATACTGGGCCCCAAACTGTAGATTCTGATACAGTTATTTGCTCTATGGTAGGGCCTGAGAATCTGTACTTTTTTTTTTAAAGATTTTATGTATTTATTAGAGAGAGCATGAAAGGGGAGAGGGCCAGAGGGAGAAGCAGACTCCCTGCTGAGCAGGGAACCCCATGTGGGACTCTGTCCCCAGACTCCGGGATCATGACCTGAGCCGAAGGCAGTCGCTTAACCACCTGAGCCACCCAGGTGCCCGAGAATCTGTACTTTTAAGAGGTACCCTGGTGATGTTGCTGCTACTGCTGCTGGTCTGGCAACTACATTTTTTGAGAACCACTGCTCTTTCATTTACAAATACTGTTTTGTCTTTGTAAATGAATAAGCTCTGATTCACCAATGACACAAGAATAATGGTGCACGTGTCATTTTAATGTTTAATGGTGATTTCCAAACATTTTTAAATATTTTTTTTTTTAAGATTTTATTTCACACAGAGAGATAGCAAGAGCAGGAACACAAGCAGGGGGAGTGGGAGAGGGAGAAGCAGGCTCCCCGCTGAGCAGGGAGCCCTATGTGGGGCTCAATCCCAGGACCCTGAGATCATGACCTGAGCCGAAGGTAGATGCTTAATGACTGAGCCACCCAGGCGCCCCAAACATTTTTAAATCTTGATGTTTTGTTATCTGATGTCAAAGAACACTGCTTTCTACCTACTGTTATACTTCAAAGTAGTCTACAGCATAATTTATTAATATAAATTTATTATCTATTGATACACCTTGAAATCAGTATTGGGAATATTGCTTTCTAAATTAAAATTGTTAGGCCGCAGGAGGTTCAGTGCTAAGTTGATGTGTAGTTCTGAAGGGTTTTTTTATGGAATTTTTTGAGTGACAGAATAAATATTGTTTCTTTTAGCTTTGGTTTTTATTGTTCTTGTGGGCTTTGAACTGTTCTGGTCTTTGTTAATTAGTTTGCTAGTAGTTGGAAATATTTAATTCTGGCTAATAAGGCCCTATACCTAGAAAACTAATACTTAATTGAGATCACCCCTCCCTTATTTTAATTATAGGTTTTGAATTTGATAGTACATTCATTTTCTCCCTATCGATGTCAGCACATTAGAGCCAAGAGCAGACATTTTTGGATGAATTTTTAACAGATGTAATTGAAGAAAAAACTCATGAGGACAAGTAAAGATTTTCTCTCTCTCTCTATTAATCAATGTCAATGTATTTTATGTGTATATATTTATACAAAAATACACATATGTAAAATTCACAACCTCTCACAGTGTACAGTTGGAACGAGGTGATAGTTGTATAGTTTACTCTAAATACCTAGTTTGAAACAACCACCACTCTCCGCAAATCTTTTCCTGCATTTCTCCCTAGTATTGACAACTGAAGTCACACTAGCATGAGCAGCTTTCACCTACTGCAAAGGTTTCTCCATTGATCATAATTATTTCTTGGACGTTACCAAATTAATAAAGAGATTGGGAATGGCTTACAGTTTTTTGAGAGAGATTTCTTTGAGGAAGAGGGAGCTAATTTTAATTTTTTAGGCATGGTTGTCATGATCTGGATTTTCCTCCCTTGTAGAAAACAGAGGCCCTGAAATAGATAGCCAAAGAAACTAGTTCTCAAACTATATGTTGCTTCCAAGTGCCAGCTGTAGTATATTAGGTATAATCTATGGTTGTCCTCTGATAACAGGTTGTTATCCATAACCTGCTTTTCTCACTCATTTTCTTCATAGCTCTGAGAGCTCATTTTGAAGGAATAATGGATGAACCATCCCCCTTGGCCAAACCTCTGGAGCTGAACCAGCACTCCCGATTCATAATTGGTTCTGTGTCTGAAGATAACTCAGAGGATGAAATTAGCAACCTGGTGAAGCTGGATCTGCTGGAGGAGAAGGAGGGCTCTCTATCACCAGCTTCTGTTGGCTCAGATACACTCTCTGATTTGGGGATCTCCAGCCTACAGGATGGCTTGGCCTTACACATAAGGTAAGACAGAAATTTAATGTTTTACTTATTTAACATGACCTATGGGTTTCACTGATTTTGTTCTGGAAAGAGCAAGAATAATTTTAGCCCAGGTTGTACCACCTTTAACTGCATCACTGGACTTGAAGCTTTTTTTTTTTTTTTTTAAGATTTTTTTATTTATCTATTTGACAGAGAGAGAGATAGCGAGAGCAGGAACACAAGCAGGGGGAGTGGGAGAGGGAGAAGCAGGCTTCCCGCAGAGCAGGGACCCCGACGCGCGGGGCTCGATCCCAGGACCCTGAGATCATGACCTGAGCTGAAAGCAGACGCTTAACGACTGAGCCACCCAGGCGCCCCTGGACTTGAAGCTTTGATGAATAAATGTACTTTGCATGAAGTGCAATTTTCAAAGTGTCTTTTCCTAAATGTTCCTCTCAACTTTTTCCTGTTCTTTGTACATACTTGGTCTTTTAGTGACATCTAGTCAGTGAGAGTTAGGTTGAGGAATTTTGGTTTCTGTACTACTTTGACTAATGTTGTAACTGTCTTAATGGTTGATAGGACTTTTGCAGGGTTGGGCAAATTTATAGTAATCGTTCTTTGAATTGCTTTCTCATGTCAGGAAGGTATATACTATTTCTGGCAGGGTTCGTCCTCAATAACAACCTGTGGCAGGAACAAAAGGTTGTTATAGACCTCCCTTTTTCTCTAGAAATGGAATTCTTTATATGTAACCGAGAATGTCAGTGAATAGTAACACTGGATTATTCTTATTTATTGATGTTTGATTATACAGCCAGTATGTGATATACTGATCTTTGGTCATTTGCTTTGCATTTCTTGGATTAAAGAGCCTGGATTAGTGGTTCTTGGTTTTCACTGTACATCAGAATTACTTGATGGAACCTTAAGAAATGAGCCCCATCTATCTCCAGAAATGAGATTCTGATTCATTTGATATTGGCTTGGTTTGGAGCTGGGGCATTTTTTTTTTTTTAAACTATCCAGGTGATTCTAATGTACGGCCAGGGTTGAGATGATAGTCTAGCAGAGATAAACATTAGTTAGAGTGACTATTGCTGTTATTATCTTGGTGATTCTATTATTAATGGATCATAAAATAATTAAGCTCCTTTTTATATACTCAAGATATAGACCGTGTAGTAAAATCCCATACCGGCTCTGGCTGAATGTGACTCTTCTGGGACTTTGGGGTCCTTACTTCTGAAAGATGAGGTAGTAAGTGTCGATGGACACCCCCATTTAGCCATGTGGAGTCAAAAGAGTTAAGCCAGTTAATTATGTTTTATGTCACAGATTCCTAGAACTGGGATAAACCTGAGAGATAATGTAGCCTAATGCTTTTTATTTAAGTAGATGAGAGAACTGAGGCCTAAAGAGGGGAAATAACTTGTCTAAGGGTGAATAACCAGAAAACTGGAATTCAAAGGTGCCCTGATTCCATTTCAGTAACTTTTCTACTCTACTTCCCTGACAGTAAAAGTGTCTTAATTATTTAGCTAGTTTAGACAAAGTTGGTGTTCAGGAGTTGATGAACAAAGATTTCATTTAATCTCTGGGCTAAAAAGATGAATAGAGGGCAGTATTTAGTGGCAGATAAGAGGGGTCAAGTCTTTTTTTTTAGGGGTCAAGTCTTTATGTAAATATTTCTTATAACTTTATAGTTCATTTAATGGTTGACCTGAAGGCTAAACTGCTGGTGATATCTTACCCTTTGAGGTCATTTCTAAATGTGTGAGGGTTGTGACTGGTGGGAATACAGGGGATACATTCCAAGACCCCCAGTGGATGCCTGAAACCACAGATAGTACTTAACCCTCTATATACTGTGTTTTTTCCTATACATACGTACCTATGTTAAAGTTTAATTTATAAATTAGGCATGGTAAAAGAGTAACAGTAATAACTAATAATAAAATAGAACAGTTACAACAATATGCTGTAATAAAAGTTATGTGAATGTGGTTTCTCTTTTTCAAAAATCATATATCAATCTCATCCTTCTTGTGATGATGTGGGAGGACAAAATGCTTACGTGATGAAATGAAGCAAGGCGAATGATGTAGGCATTGTGACGTAGCTTTAGGCTACTATTGACCTCATGATGTGTCAGGAGAAGGATCACCTGCTTCTGGACGGCAGTTGACTGTGGGTAACTGAAACCTTGGAACGTGAGACCACAGATAAGGGGGGACTACTACTGTACCCTTGCATTTAAAGGACAGAGGACCGGGGCACCTGGGTGGCTCAGTTGGTTAAGCATCTGCCTTCGGCTCAGGTCATGATCCCAGGGTTCTGGGATCAAGCCCCACATTGGGCTCCCTGCTCCATGGGAGCCTGCTTCTCCCTCTCCCTTTGCCTGCCACTCTGCCTACTTGTGCTCTCTATCTCTGTTAAATAAATAAAATTAAAAAAAAAAAAAAAAGACAAAGGACCAGTGATTCTAAACCTTCTTCAATGTACTAGATAATCTCACATAGCCAAGAATTGTCCTCAAAATGTCATAGTGCCACTGTTGAGAAAGACCGGGTTAAATCTAAATCCTTAAAGCCACATAGCACCTTGAGAAATTTGTCCAATTTGAGGCCATGTAAAACAGACTAGCCATTTGTTGGACTAGGAAATTGTGTTTGGCAATGGTGGCATGAACACCATTATAGGAAACTCAGCCAGTGATTTGCAAGGCAGCTTGTAGTTGCCAAGTTGTTCCCAAAGTTGATGTTTCTTCTTGCAAAGACTGTGTGGTCAGTGGTATGAGTGCCTGAGAATTTTTTTGCAAGCCCTACAGTTGGAAAACTCATGCCCATAGCTCATGGAAGAGCAATGAACTGAAGTGTGATCAGCAGCCTGGGGAGGAGTTCATACCTGCTTCCCAGCTACTGAATGTTCCAAAATAGAACACATGTTTTCCACTGATCCATTTCTTTTTTTTTTTTAAAGACTTTTTTAATTTTTTTATTAGAGAGCACAAGCAGGGAGAGAGGCAGGCAGAGGGAGAAAGAGAAGCAGGCTCCCTGCTGAGCAGGGAGCCCAATGTGGGGCTCTATCCTAGGACCCCAGGATCATGACCTGAGCTGAAGGCAGATGCTTAACCGTCTGAGCCACCCAGGCACCCTCCACTGATCCATTTCTAAGTCATTTGTGGATATGGTATCCTTGGGGTTAATTTAAATTGAGTCAGATTCACTTGATATTAGAGAGATCTCTGTTCTTGCATCTGCCACCAATTAGGTATGTGACCACAGAGAATTCAGAGAAATTACCTCTTTGGACTCATTTTCCTCATCTATGAAAATGAAGATACTGGTTCAGATACTCTTTTTCACTCTTTGAACCCAGAGTTAAAGATTGGTTTAGGATTACCTTCCTGAATGAATAATCTAATCTTTTACAGGCGATATAGATTAAAGGGGCAGGTGCACTCCTAACAGGTCATCTAAAACCAAGTAATGTGACTGCCATAGTATAGGATGAGAATGGGCCTCTCAAGTTTAGGGCTTGGTTTTTTATGCTAAATGAGAAGTTTAATGGGCATGTTGGATAGGCAGGAATAGAAAATAGACTGTTACAGAGATGGAGATGACTTGTATCACATATTTTGAGCATCACTGAAGGAAAAATCACTTTCTAAGCTTTATGACCTAGGGTACCTGCCTGGCTTAGTCAGTAGAGCATGCAACTTTGAGCTTGGGGTCATGAGTTCAAGCCCCATGTTGGGTATAGAGATAATAAAATCAATCAATCTAAGCTTTACAACCCAAACAAAGCTTTACAACCCAAACATTTGAAAATAATACCCTAAGAAAGTAGTTATAGCAAAAAAAAAAAAAGTAGTTATAGCTTGGTGGGACTATATAAGCCTCATTGTAGACACCTGTGCTTTGGCTTATTTTTATTTTTTTATTTTTTTATTTTTTTAAGATTTTATTTATTTATTTGACAGAGAGAGACACAGCGAGAAAGGGAACACAAGCAGGGGGGGTAGGAGAGGGAGAAGCAGGCTTCCCGTGGAGCAGGGAGCCCGATGCGGGGCTCGATCCCAGGACCCTGGGACCATGACCTGAGCCGAAGGCAGACGCTTAACGACTGAGCCACCCAGGCGCCCCGTGGCTTTTTATTTTTAGGTAAGATCAGCTAGGGATTGATATATCAGCTAGGTTGATATATTTCTGAACCTCATTATTAATATTTAATTGAATATTTGAGAAGAAAGACCATTGAAGACTGAATGTAGGCATCTTAATTTTAAGAACTTAGGTGTGATTTGGTAGCATATAATAGAGCTATCTAGTTTCATGGATAATGATATCTATCTGTTCCTTGTGGGATGCCACTTGAAGTCAGATTGTTCTGAATATTTACAATGCAGTGTAAATCCAGATCACCCCACAATCATGCTGTCAACCAAAGATTATAATCAGTTTTGTCAACTAGTATGCTGAATTCCTGGTTGAAGTCCAGTTGGAAACAGGTGAGCCCCACAGTTGGGTCTCTCTTAGAGTAGTATGGTTTCTTTAAACCTTTTTTATCCTATAATTCATGTTACAGTATTTGAAACTCCATCTCAGTTTTCCTTTAAACTTCTTAAAGTAAATCCCCAAAGTATCAAATGGCCAACATTTTATGCTTAGCAAGCATGTTGGTGATTTCATTTGAGAACAATCTATAATTGCTGTTATTTTTGTATACATAAATCCATCATATGATGTTCTATAGCTGGGTTTAAGACAGTGGTTACTGCTTTGGTAGGAGAGAGAGATTAAGTTTGCTAAGGCAAGGCCTCTTGAAAGTGAGCTACATTACTGTCTCCTTTCTGGTCTAGAAAGAAAAGTACTTTATCAATATCTTAGAAAATTTAGAATCCAGATATGTGATTGCCTATGAATTATTATTATTATTATTATCATTTTTAAAGATTTTATTTATTTGACACACAGAGAGAGCTAGAGAGGGAACACAAGCAGGGGGAGTAGGAGAGGGAGAAGCAGGCTCCCGGCTGAGCAGGGAGCCCAATGCAGGGCTCGATCCCAGGACCCTGGGATCATGACCTGAGCTGAAGGCAGATGCTTAACGACTGAGCCACCCAGGCGCCCTGCCTATGAATTATTTTTGACTCTTAAGAAGAATCCAAGTAGAGAGTTTTGAAGCTATTTTGTAATTAGAAATAATCTATAAAGTTTATCCAGTGATACCGGTCATGGAATACAAGCAGATAATATACTGAGTTGGGGATCATCTCCTAGATACCACACTCCTGGTCATAGACCTTTTTTTTCCTTTTTTTCTTTTTTTTCTTTTTTCCTTTTCTTTTTTTCTTTTTTCTTTTTTTTTAAGATTTTATTTATTTATTTGAGAGAGAATGAGAGAGAGCGAGCACACGAGAGGGGGGAGGGTCAGAGGGAGAAGTAGACTCCCTGCCGAGCAGGGAGCCCGATGCGGGACTCGATCCAGGGACTCCAGGATCATGACCTGAGCCGAAGGCAGTCGCTTAACCAACTGAGCCACCCAGGCGCCCTCCTTTTTTCTTTTCTTTTCTTTTCTTTTTTTTTTTTATTTATTTGCGAGAGAGAGAATGAGAGACAGATAGCCTGAGAGGGAGGAGGGTCAGAGGGAGAAGCAGACTCCCTGCTGAGCAGGGAGCCCAATGCGGGACTCGATCCCGGGACTCCAGGATCATGACCTGAGCTGAAGGCAGTCGCTTAACCAACTGAGCCACCCAGGCGCCCTCCTTTTTTCTTTTTTTTAAAGTAGTCTTCATGCCTAGCGTGGAGCCCATTGCAGGGCTTGAACTCATGACCCTGAGATCAAGACCTGAGCTGAGATCAAGAGTTGGATGCTTAACTGTCTGAGCCACCCAGGCACCCCCTGGTCATAGACTTTTAAAAAACACAAAGAGGGAGGTAGGTGGGGGATGGGTGAAATAGCTGAAGGGAATTAAGAGTACACTTACTGTGATGAGCACTGAATAATGAATAGAGTTATTGAGTCACTATATTGTACACTTGAAACTAATAGAATACTATACATTTAATTACACTGGCATTTAAAGACATATAGAGCTGTACGGACCTTCATCCAGAGGAAATAGCAACGAGGTGAGATTCTGAGAGGATCTGTGAGTGGCTTTCAGCTTTTGCTCCCATTGGGTCAAGAAGGAAATTTAGAAATTTAGGGGACAAGGATAGTGAGAGATAAAGCTGATCTATTGCTGTTACATCCTATCTTACTTTTCACATTATCTGTGAGAATTAGCAATCTTGTTTTCTCAGTGACTAATTACAATAATAGTAATAATAGGTAAGTTCATCAGGTGCTTTACTATATGCTAGACAGTCTGCTGTGCTTTATGTGGAGTTCCATACTTAATTTTTACAACAACCTCATGAGGTAAGTAATGTACTGTCATTGCCCACAATTTATGGATGGGGAACTGAAACACAGATTAAATAATGTGCCCAGGGTCACACAGCTAACTGTCTGTTGGATCCAGTCAGAGCCCATACTGTCAGCCACAATGCTAAACGAACCCTGGGTGTAATAGGTATGCTTATGTTCTCTTTGAGCAGTATTCCTCTGATTAAATGTTAACCTTATTAAAAAGATAGAGGGGCGCCTGGGTGGCTCAGTTGGTTGGGCGACTGCCTTCGGCTCAGGTCATGATCCTGGAGTCCCTGGATCGAGTCCCGCATCGGGCTCCCTGCTCGGCAGGGAGTCTGCTTCTCCCTCTGACCCTCCCCTCTCTCATGTACTTGCTCTCTCTCATTCTCTCTCTCTCACATAAATAAATAAAAATCTTTAAAAAAAAATTTTATTTATTTGACAGAGACAGAGACAGCGAGAGCAGGAACACAAGCAGGGGGAATGGGAGAGGGAGAAGCAGGCTTCCTGCCGAGCAGGGAGCCCGATGCGGGGCTCAATCTCAGGACTCTGGGATCATGACCTGAGCCGGAGGCAGATGCTTAACAACTGAGCCACCCAGGTGCCCCATCTGAATCCTTTTCTATGCATATATATGTATGCATTTCTTTCTACTGGAATGAGATCATCCTGTATACACTGTTTTATAATCTGTGCTTTTTTTGTTGTTGTTGTCAAGAATTCCCAATTTTTTGTTTCAGTAAATTTTCGTCTCATTTGCTATACCCACCATATTCCAGTTTCTGCAGTTGACTCCAAAATGCTGGTTCATCCAAACTCATGTCCAATCTAAGACCACACATTGTGTATTCTGTCTCTTAAATTTCCCAATATTGTATTACCACCCCCCTCCTTTTTTGGTGACAGTGCCTAGCCATTTGTTTAAAAGGAATTTAGCAAATCATGAAAGTATATGGCTACTGCTAAGTTTGGTGGTATTGAGAGAAATGGAAGGAAAAATAAAGGATAATTTACCGGGTGCCTGGGTGGCTCAGTTGGTTGGGTGACTGCCTTCGGCTCAGGTCATGATCCTGGAGTCCCGGGATCAAGTCCCGCATCGGGCTCCCTGCTCAGCAGGGAGTCTGCTTCTCCCTCTGACCCTCCCCTGCTCATGTTCTCTCTATCTCATTCTCTCTCTCAAATAAATAAATAAAATCTTTAAAAAAAATAAAAGGATAATTTACCATTCTACATTTTTTATAGTTATAGCACTTGTAGGAAAACAATTTAGTGTTGCACTAATGATATTTTAATGAATTTTATAATCAAAATGAAAGTGGACATTATAAAATACAGTGTGATTTGATCAAAAGCTATGAAGGACAGAGCTTTTTAGTTTCAGCTGTGTTTGTTTTTATTTGACCTGGACAGAAATTCTCTTTCCTTTTTAGTCTCTCACTTTAAACTCATGAGTTTGAAGTGATTTTGTTTAAATCTAATAATGGAGGTGAAGTTAAATAATATCTGCAAAGCTTTTGGGAAAGTAAAATGTGCCGTACTATGTAATATGATATTATTTATTATGAAGGAGTGCTCTTGTGAGGTAAAATTTTTTGACTGGATAAACCTTTTTAAGTCTTTTGCATATTAGCTTAAAACTTGGAAATTTAGATCTGAAAGGCTTTAATGACAGGACACATATACTGTCAATGTTATAATTGAGATGTTGAGAATAACCATTATTGAGAGGACAAGAAATTTCATTTTTCCTTCCTATCTGTGGCTCATCTGTCTCCAAGCTTTAACATGTGAAATAAGGAAAAACTGGCTCTAGTTGAGTTTATATATGATTTTGCTTATAGATGGGCCTGTGAGAGTGTTTTTATGTTTTGGCTTTCTTCACATTTCTCATTCAGCTTCCCTGAGCTTTCTCCCTTCCCCCAGCAGCTTTCCAAACCCTTTACTCTCAATGCTCCTTCCTTGATATTCTGAGGTTCCCAGTTGCCATGGTGCCTCAGAAGTGAGTAGACAGAGAAGGTCATTATGAGATTAGCAACTTGGTACTCTTTTTCTGAAGGCAATAGTTTGCTCTATTTCCCACCCACTCTTTCCATTCAGAAAACAGGAGCTGTCTGTGTATGTATTATAATCTCCAGAGTTTGTTCTATAAACTTAGCTAATTGTAGAAATGAAATTATGAATATGGTAAGTAGGGCTCAGGACGGCCACTTGACGATGTTTATTATTTTTATTCTTCTATTATTTTTTTAATTTATATGACAGAGAGAGAGAGCGAGAGCAGGAACACAAGCAGGGGGAGTAGGAGAGGGAGAAGCAGGCTTCCCGCGGAGCAGGGAGCCCGACGCAGGGCTTGATCCCAGGACGCTGGGATCATGACCTGAGCTGAAGGCAGACACTTAATGACTGAGCCACCCAGGTGCCCCTATTTTTATTCTTCTAGTGTAATGCATACCTGTGAGTGAAGTTTGCATTAAATTATGAGGTATATACTTATTATAGAAAAGTTAGAAATTCAAAAAGCATGAAGGAATAGAAACAATCCAGAATATGATTGTCCGGTGATAATTGCTATTAATATTTAATGTTTCTTTTTGGTAATTTTTACCCCATAAAGATAAATTTCATTAAAAAACACATACATGGGGCGCCTGGTTGGCTCAGTCAGTTAAGTGTCTGCCTTCGGCTCAGGTCATGATCCCAGCGTCCTGGGATCAAGCCCTGTGTCGGGCTTCTTGCTCCGCGGGAAGCCTGCTTCTCCCTCTCCCACTCCCCCTGCTTGTGTTCCCTCTCTTGCTGTGTCTCTCTCTGTCAAATAAATAAATAAAATCTTAAAAAAAACCCAAAACCACATACATGGATGATATCATAATGAATACACAGCTCTGTTATTTGCATTTTCTCATGTCATTAAAAGTCTTTTGTAAGCTTCATTTGTTTTAGCTTTTCATTTTGAAATAATTTTAGATTTACAGAAGAGTTACAAAGACAGCAGAGTTCCTGTGTATCCTTCACTCACCTCCTGCTACTATTAATATTTTCCATAATCATAGTACATTTATCTAGAGTTGTCAGATGTAGCAAGTAAAAATATACGATGCTTAGTTAATTTTGAATTTCAGATAAACAATGAATAATTGTATAAAAATATTAAATACTACAAATACTGCATTAGACATACTTTTGTAAAAAATTATTTGTGTTTGCCTGAAATGCAAAATTTAAATGGGCATTCCGTATTTTATCTAGCAACCCTGTATTTATTAAAATTAAGTAGTTAACATTGGTGCAATACTTTAAAGCAAACTACAGACTTTGTTTGGTTTTCAGCTCTGTCTCCACCCTCACTAAGAGAGATCTACTGGACAATTCTAATTCCTGAGTTTTTCCAGAGTGTTAACCTGGAATCATGCTTGTTTCTAAGTGGCTTTCCCTACCGTAGGCTCTTTGGTCTCGAGGCGGTTACTTCTTGACCATCCACTTTCTGTTTTCTGCAATTTTTTGACGTCTGTATTTGTTAGGGACTCCTCTTTAATTTTCTTTGTTCTTATGTCTTTATGCCTCTTTTATTATCGTCATTTTTGTGTGATTTTTGGCAGAGAACAGTAATACACCAGTGCTCTGACAGTCTGTTACTGTCACCTGGTAGTTCCATCAGCTTCTTACTCTATTGCTGTCGGCTTCTGCTTCTACCACTTCTCTGAAACTACGCTTAGAAAACTCACCGGTGATCTCCTCGTGGGCAGAATTTGACAGTGTTGACTTTTCACTCATTCTTGAAACTACTCCTTATGTTTTATTAACATTCTCTCCCAATTCACCTTTCTGACCCTTCCCTCTCAGGTTCTTGAATAGACTTGGCTTTTTTCCCATGACACTTAATTGTTGATTTTCTGCAAAACTTCCTGGCTGTAGCCCTCTTCTGTTAGGCTACATCCTCTCTTTTGATCTACCTTAATTAACAGCACTGCCATTTCTCTGGTCTCCCGAGCCAGAAATATGGGTGTTATGCAAGATTCCTCTCTCCTCCACCCCTCATACCTAATTAGGTATGCTTATTGATGCTATACCCCAATAATTTTTTTAAGATTTTATTTATTAGAGAAAAAGAACAAGTGGGGTGGAGGGGCAGAGGGAGAGGGAGAAGCAGACTCCCCGCTGAGCAGGGAGCTCATTGTGGGGCTTGATCCCAGGACCCTGGGTTCATGACCTGAACCGAAGGTAGATGCTTAACCAACTGAGCCACCCAGGTGCCCCACCCCAATAATTCTTGAATCCATTCCCTTCTTTCCATTGCTACTGCCATTGTATTTGCTTTTATTACTTGTTTGGATTATGGCAATAGTATTTTAGCTCTTCTCCAATCTCTTTCACCTGTAAGTATAATAAGCTCCAGATGGTCATTGGAATCTTTCTAAAAGGTAAACTGATCATCTCATGGCATTACTTCAGTGGGTCCCTTTTACCAATAGGATATATTAGTGTCTAACCAAACACTGTGCCAGGTTCTTTTTTTTTTTTTTAAGATTTTATTTATTTGAGAGAGAGAGAGAGAGAGCATGAGCAGGGGTAGGGGCGGAGGGAGAGGGAGAAGCAGGCTTCCCGCTGAGGAGGGAGCCCAATGTGGGGCTCGATCCCAGGACCCTGGGATCATGACCTGAGCCGAAAGCAGACACTTAATGACTGAGCCACCCAGGCGCCCCCATTGTGCCAGGTTCTTAACAATATTTCCAATACGAGAGTTTTCATCATTGTTATGGTGGGCTTGTTGAGATCTGTAAGGGTTAATAATGTCTCAGATTTGTTTGAACTGGGTTTTGAAAGAATGAACAGAAAACGGGCAAGCAACAGAGTTAAGTATATATATATAGCGGGAACATTAGTGATGGTAGGGTTGACAACATGTGCGAAGTACCAGACGGAGACATCTAGCATGTTCAGGCGATTATAAATCATTGAGTATTACCATAACATAAGGGAGACAGGGTGTTGAGTGTCGTGGAAGAAGGGGCGGGTAAGAAAGAGGTGAGATCATTAAGCATCTTGCCTGTCACACTAAAGACATATATAAAATGGAAAACAGTATTTAGATTTGGCTGTGCAACAGAGTCATCTGTGGAGCTTTAAAAAACTATGCATTTAGTTTTTCCACGTCGGGCTCCCTGCTCTCTGTCAAATAAATAAAATCTTTAAAAAATAAATAAATAAAATATTTCATTTATTTATTTGACAGAGAGAGAAATAGCAAGAGCAGGAGCACAAGCAGGGGGAGTGGGGGAGGGAGAAGCAGGCTTCCCGCGGAGCAGGGAGCCCGACGCGGGGCTCGATCCCAGGACCCTGGGATCATGACCTGAGCCGAAGGCAGGCGCTTAACGACTGAGCCACCCAGGTGTCCCACCTTCTTTACATTTTAAATATCCCATTTTCTACTAAATCATTCCTGTTGGCATTCAGGCATGCTCTGATGACTCCCATCTTTATAAAATCCTTCTTTAATAGCCACACTCTGTTTGGACCACTGCCCTGATTATCTACCCCATGTCATGGCCAAGATTTTCAGAAGAGCTCCTACTTCCTTGTCTCCCATTCCTTCTTCAAGCTGCACTAGTGTATACTCTGCTCCTGAAACTGCTCACGTTAAAAATCACCAGTGACTATGGTATTGCTAAATTCAGTGGGTGCGTCTCAGTTCTCATCCTTCCAGGTCTCTCAATAGATGACTACTTTTTCCTTGAAACACACTCTTCTCTTTTCTGCTGAAAACCTTGCTTTTTTGTCTCTCCTCCTATGTCCCTGGTACTCTGTCTAATCTGCTTTGCAGGCTCTTCCTTTTTGATGTTACTTCCAACAATTAGTCCTGCTTGGTCCTGGACCTTCTTTTCCTTTTACTTGGTATACATTTTCTTCCTGTATAATCTCACCGCTTTGCTACTGTGTATATGCCAGTGACTCCCATTATTTATGATATCCATCTCATACCTATCTTCTGAGCTGATTTGTTACGTTCGACTATATGTAGTGTCTTCACTTGAATGTGAATAGACATGAACTGTTTTTGTTTTTTTTTTTTAAAGTAAGCTCTATGTGTAATGTGGGGCTTGAACTCACGACCCTGAGATCAAGAGTGGTATGCTCTACTGACTGAGCCAGCCAGGCACCCCTAGACCTGAGCTCTTGATTTCCCCCATCCTCAATAAATTTGATCCTTGTATAATTTTCCACATCTTACTGATAAATATCGCCTCTGGTCACTTGACTTAAGTCAGAAACCTGGGGAATCGTACTTCAGTTCTGTTGATTCTGTCCCCAGTGTTTACTTCAGTACATTCATTTGCCATCACCTTAGTTTAAGCCTTAGCCCCTCAACTTTGTTTGGACTACTAGAATGGTCGCTTAACTGGATGCTCTGCCTCCTGATTTCCCGTTGTTGGCACTTAGCATGAGATACTAAATAAATTCACAGCTTGGCTCCTGGGCCCCTGAATGATCTGACTTGTCAGCTTCAGTGTGTTGACAGTGCTTCACCCATATTGGGTTTTCAGTTCTTCCTATCTGGGGGCCACACATGCTTGTGTGCCAGTCTTTCCTATCTGGGGGCCACACATGCTTGTCCTTCCACCTGGATTCACTTTTACTCTCTCAGTGATTACTTGAGGCCCCCCCCCCTTTTTTTAAGAGATTTTATTTGACACAGAGAGACTGAGAGAGAGCACAAGCAGGGGGAGTGGCAGGCAGGCAGAGGGAGAGGGAGAAGCAGGCTCCCCGCTGAGCAAGGAGCCCGATGCGGGACTCGATCCCAGGACCCTGGGATCATGACCCAAGCCGAAGGCAGACGCATAAGGACTGAGCCACCCAGGCGCCGAGCCCTGCTTTTATTATTCATAATCTTTTTGTTCTTCTTTCAAAGGACTTATCACAATTTGTAATATTTTCATTGGCATATTTATTTGATTGCTTGTTTCTGTTACACTGTAACTAATATGAGGGGCAGAGATCATATACGTTTTGTTTGCAATTGTATACCCAGCACTTTTTTTTTTTTTTTAAAGATTTTATTTATTTGACAGAGAGAGACATAGCGAGAGAGGGATCACAAACAGGAGGAGTGGGAGAGGGAAAAGCAGGCTTCCCGCCGAGCGGGGAGCCTGATGTGGGTGGGGCTCGATCCCAGGACCCTGGGATCATGACCTCAACTGAAGGCAGACACTTAATCTGAGCCACCCAGGCACCCCTACCCAGCACTTTCTATAGCATATAAATAGATATTTGTTGAATACATGGGAGAGATAACAAGATTGGCCAGGGGCAGTCACAAAATGTAATAGTATTTTAAATTATGCATATATATGCCATCTTTTTAGTAGATTTAGGATTATTCGGGTTTTCTGTTTCTTCCTGGGTGGAATAGAAAATTATTTTTCTAAGGATTTACCAATTGAATCTAAATTTTAAAATTTATTGGCATAAACTTCATAATAACATACTCATTTCTTTTTCATGTTTTAGGATTTGTAGTGAGTTCCCTCTTCATCATTCCTGATATTGAGCTAGCATTTTCTCTTATTCTTTTTCTTTTTTTTAAAGATTTTATTTATTTGAGAGTGAGAGAGCACAAACGGGACAGGGGAGGGGAGGGCCGGCAGAGGGAGAGGGAGAAGCAGTCTCCCTGCTGAGCAGGGAGCCTGATGTGGGGCTCCATCCCAGTACCCTGGGATCTTGACTTGAGCTGAAGGCAGGCTCTTAACTGACTGAGCCACCCAGGTGCCCCGCATTTTCTCTTATTCTTGATCAGTCTTAATAGAAGTTTATTAATTTTTTTTTAAGATTTTATTGAGAGAGAGCATGGGGGGGGCAGAAGGAGAGGGAGAAGCAGACTCTCTGCTGAGCAGAGAGCCTGACATGGGGCTCGATCCTAGGACCCTGAGATCACGACCTGAGCTGAAGGCAGACGCTTCACTGACTGAGCCACCCAGGTGCCCCTAGAAGTTTATTAATTTAATTGGCCTTTTTAAAGAACCAACTTTCTGTCTTTGTTGATTTTTTTTTATTGTACATTTGTTTTCTCTTTCACAGATATCTGCTATCCTCTTCATTCTCTTCTTTATACTTTCTTTAGGTTTAATTTGTTTTTTTCTAGCCTTTTGAGATAGATGATTATCAGCCCTTCTTTTCTAAGCTGTGTACTAATGTCTACAAATTTCCCCCAAGCCCATCTTTAGTTGTATCTCATGTCTTTTTTCAACATTTTATTATGAACAACTTTAAGCATACAGCACAGTTGAGAGCATTTTATAGAGAACGCCTAGATTTTACTCATCACCTAGATTCTACCATTAACATTTTTCTATACTTGCTTTATCATTTATCCATTTCTGTATCTCTTTATCCATCAGGTCATCCTATTATATCCCCTCAACTTTTGATGTGATAAATCTTTATTATCATTCAGTTTGAGATATTTTCTTATTTTCATTGTGACTTATTTTTTAATTTTTTGAGATACAATTGACATAACAGTATATTAATTTTAGGTATACAGCATAATAATTTTATATTTATATATATATATATAAAACGTACATACTTATATAATGAAATAATTACCAAAATAAGTTTAGTTAACATCCATCACCATACATAGTTACAATTTTTTTCTTTCTTCTTGTGATGAAAACTTAACATCTACTTTCTTAGCAACTTTCAAATATACAATAATACACTATTTGTTAACCATGGTCACCATTCTGTACATCACATCCCTAGGACTTATTTATCTTATAACTGGAAGTTTGTACCTTTTGACCACCTCCACCCATTTCGCTCACCTTCAGTGTGATTTTTTTTGACCCATAAATTATTTAGAAATGGAGTCATTAATTTCAAGACACTTGGGTATATATTAAGATCACTTGGACATATTTTAATATCTTTGTCATTGATTTTTTAGTTTAATCCATTGTATTCAGAGGATATACTATGATTTCAAATCTTTGAAGTTTGTTCATACTTTATGGACTAGCATATAGTCATATTTTTTCTTAATCAGTTTCTGTTGTATTTATTTATATTTATTTTTAAGTAAGCTCAATGTCCAACATGGGGCTTGAATTCACAACCCTGAGATCAAGAGTCACATGCTCTACCAACTGAGCCAGCCAGGTGCCCCTAGGATATGGTCAGTTTTGATAAAGCTTTATAGCACTTGTAAAGGATGTGCATTTTGCAGTTTTTGGTTATAGAGTTCTATATATTGAGTTTTTCAATTGTTGTTCCTCAGTATCTCTGACATTTTCCCCCCCTACTTGTTTTGTCGGTTGGTAAAACCAGAATAAAATATCTTGTTTCTAGAATCTTGTAAATCATTAAGAAAAAGATATTTTAATGTCTTCTTTTTAATGGAACCGTAGTTGATATACAATATTACATTAGTTTCAGATGTGCAACATCGTGATTCAATGTTTATATACATTATGAAATGATCACCACCATAAGTCTAGTTACCATCTATCATCATACAAAGTAATTACAGATTATTGACTATATACCCTATGCATCCCTGTGATTTATTTATTTGTAACTGTAATTTTGTACCTCTTAATCTCCTTGCACTTATTTTGCCCTTCCCCCCTTTCTCCTCCTCCTTGGCCACCACCAGTTTGTTTTCTGCATTTATGAGTTTGTTTCTGTTTTGTTTGTTCTGTTTCTTAGATTCCACATATAAGTGAAATCATAAGGTATTTGTCTTTCTCTCTCTGTTTGACTTATTTCACTTACCATAATACCTTCTAGGTCCATCCATGTCATTGCAATTGGCAAGATGTCATTCTTTTTTATGGCTGAGTAATATTCTATTGTCTGTGTATACCACATCTTCTTTATCCATTCATCTCTCGATGGATACTTAGTTGTTTCCTTATCTTATTGTAAATAACCCTGCAGTGAACATAAGAGTACATATATCTTTTCAAATTGTGTTTTTGTTTTCTTTGGGGAAATACCCAGAGGTGGAATTGCTGAGTGGTATGGTAGTTCTATTTTTAATTTTTAAAAAATTTTTAAAATCTATTTTTAATTTTTTGAGGAACCTTCATACTGTTTTCCATTTCCCATTCCTCCCAACAGTGCACAAGGGCTCCCTTTTCTCTGTATCCTTCTCAATGCTTGCTATTTCTTGTTTTTTAATGAAAACCATTCTAGGCGTGCCTGGGTGGCTCAGTCAGTTAAGAGTCTGCCTTCAGCTCAGGTCATGATCCCAGGGTCCTGGGATCCAGTCCCGCATCAGACTTTCTGCTCAGTGGAGAGCCTGCTTCTCCCTTTGCCTGCAGCTCCCTCTGCTTGTGCTCTCTCTCTCTTTCTGTTAAATAAATAAATAAAATCTTTAAAAAAAAAAAAAAGCCATCCTAACAGGTGTGAGGTGATAATCTCATTGTTTTGAGATTTGCATTTCCCTGATGACTAGTGATGTTGAGCTTCTTTTCATGTGTCTCTTGGGCATCTGGATGTCTTCTTTGGAAAAATGTCTACTCACATCCTCTTTCCATTTTTTAATTGGCTCGTTTGGGGTTTTTTGGTGTTGAGTTGTACGAGTTCTTTATATATTTTAGCTATAACCCCTTGTCAGATATATCATTTGCAAATATCTTCTTCCATTCAGTAGGTTGCCTTTTCATCTTGTTGATGGTTTCCTTGATATTTCAGTGTTTTATAAAGACATTTCAACCCAATAGAAATATGGGGAAAAGACTTGAACTTTACAAAAGATATCCAAATGGCAAGTAAGTTTATTAACGGTGTTCAGTATCATTGGTCATCAGGGGTTTGTGAATTAAAATTCCAATGAATTAAGTACCACCCCAATCAAAAAGGTTAATATTAAAAGACTAACAGTATTAAGTGTTAGCAAGGATGTGGGCCTACATTGCTGGTGGGAATGTAACTTGGCACAACCACTTTAGAAAACTTTTTGGGGGTTCCTGGGTTAAGCATCTGCCTTCGGCTTGGGTAATGATCCTGGAGTCCTGGGATCGAGTCCCACATCGGGCCTCCATGCTCAGCAGGGGAGTCTGTTTCTCCCTCTGCCCCCCACCCTGCCCTCGTGTTCTCTCTCTCACTCTCAAATAAATAAATAAATAAAATCTTTTAAAAAAATAGAAAACTATTTGGTAGTATCTTTTAAAGTTAAACATACACATATTCTATCAACAAGCAAGTCCACTCCTAGGTATTCACCCAAAAGAAATGAATGCATTTGTCCACCAAAAACCAAGTACAAGGATGAATATGGTCAAGATTCATAAACAACTCAAATGTCCATCAATAGTAGAATAGATAAATTATGGAATAGTCACACAATGGAATACTACACAGCAATGAAAATGAACAAGCTACTGCTATGTCACAAGGATGAATTTTATAGACAATGTATTGATGAAGTACATTCAGACTGACACTATATATATGAAGTTCAAGAACAGGCAAAACTGATTTGTAGTGATGAGTTCAGAATAGTGTTTACACTGGGGAGGATGTTGACTGGAAAGGAGTGCAAGGGAGCCCTCTGAGACTCTGGAAATATTCTGTATCTTAATGGAGTGGTTGGTTATGTAGGTATATATATGTAAAATTAACTGAGTGTATACTTAAGATTTTTGCTCTTTACTGTATGAAGTTATATCTCAAAAAGTAAAGAAAACAGGCAGGACTTCCAGTTATAGCTGAGTAAGGATCAATAAATCCTTAACCCAAAAAGCAACTATAAGGCTTGACAAAACCACTTCAGCACCCTTGAGATCAACCAAAAGACATACAACAATCTGAGAAAAGGTGGTTTGAAAACACTGCTGAAATTCAGTAAGAGCAGGAGGTGGCCTAGGCCTGTTCCTATTCCCTTCCCTCTGGTTGGTTGGTGTAGAGATTTTGCCAGTGGGGGACTACCAGTTTTGATGCTGAGGTTGAGGGGAGCTTACTCACTTTGGGTGGTGGATGATGCCCATGACCACTGCTGTTGTCAGTGGAAATGATTATCTTGGTATTGGCTGTGTCCAGTGGGCCAGTGGCTCTACTAGACTGAGGTGTGTTGGAGCAAGCATATTGCTGGCTGAGGTTGTGTGCATGCACAGAGTAGACATAATAAGGCCCAGTAGGAAGTAAAAGCCAGAGCAGACTTGAAAATGTCCTGGACTTTGAATGTGCTACCCTGCCCCACACACAGATACATGAACAGAGTACAGAAGCCTTAATGGCTTCAGGTGTTTAAACATAACCCCTGCCTAATCACTGGGAGACAGCTAAGCTAAACCTTAGAAGGCAGGTTTCAACGTAAAAACAAGCAATATAAAGAAAATAAGCTGAGACATCCGTGATGGCACACTTAGGGGTAGACAGATTTCACAGATTTAGCCCAGGCAAGTTATTAAGCCAAGGAAGGAAGGGATGTAGAGAGGAGATAATAGTAACAAAACAACCTTCATAGGTAAAAGAAAGCAGAATCTAGGCTTGTTACAATACATTATTTAATATGTTGAGTCTTCAGCAAAATCGTGAGACATGAAAAGAAATACGAAAATGTGACCCGTATTTAGGACGAAAAGAAGTCAATAGAAACTGTCTAGAGGTGTCCCTAGATGCTGGATTTAGCAGACAAAATCTTCAAAGCAGCTATCGTAAATGCATTCAAAGAACCAAAGGAAAACATGTTTAAAGAATTTTTTTAAAGTATGACAACAGCGAATCAATAAATAAAATTCTCAATAAGGAAAGAGAAATTACAAAGGGCAAATGTCATCAAAGAGGTTTTACAGATAGCAAATAAGAACATGAAAAGATGTTTGACATCGTTAGCTATTAGGAAAGTGCAAATTAAAACAAGATAAACAAACACACCTATCAGGTTTCCTAAAATAGAAACTAGTTGATGACACCAAATGTTTGCAAGAATATGGAGAAATGGGATCACCTGTACATAGTTGGTGGGAATGTAAAATGATACAACTGCTATGGAAAATTATTTGGAAAAAAGTTTTTTTAAGTTTTTTTTTTTTTTTTTTTAATAATCTCTACACCCAGCATGGGGCTTGAATTTACAGTCCTGAGATCAAGTCACATGCTCTACCGCTGACTGAGCCAGCCAGGTGCCCCTGGAAATTTCTTAATAAAACTAGCTAGATATTTACCATATGATCCTGCAATTCCACTCTTAATTACATACCTATGAGAAATGAAAGCATATGTCCACATAAGGATTTGTGCCTGAATATCCACAGCAACATTATTCATAATAGCCACAAAGTGGAAGAAATCCAATATCCATCAACTGATGAATGGATAAACAAAATATGGTGTAGCCATACAATGGAAAATTGTCCGTAAAAAGAAATTAAGTACGAATACTTGCTACAACACTGAAAGCATTATGCTAAGTGAAAGAAGCCAGTCACTAAAGACCATGTATTATATGATTCTATTTATGTGAAATAACCAGAATCTATACGGACAGAAAGTAGATTAGTCGTAGCCTAGAACAGGGAGGGGTTGGGGGAAATAGGGAGTGACTGCTACTGGCTATGAGGTTTCTTTTTAGGGTAATGAAAATGTTCTAAAATTGTGATGATGGTTCATAATTGTGAATATATTAAAAACCATTGAATTATATACTTTAAATGGCTGAAATATATGCTCTGTGAATTATATCTCAATAAAGTTGTTACAAAATTTGAAAATGAGTTTAGCAAGGTCACAGGCTATATGATCCATATACAAAAATCAATTATATTTGTATATACTAGCTAGCAATAAACAAGCAAAAAACGAAATGAAGATAATTTCATTCACAATGGCATCAAAAAGAAAATACTTAGGAATATATTTAACAAAAGAAGTATAAGAATTGAGTATTAAAAATTATAAAACATTGCTGAGAGAAACTAAAAACCTAAATAAATGGAGAGACAGTCCATGTTCAGGGATTGGGAAACTCAGTATTGTCAAGATGGCAGTTTTCCCTAAATTGATCTGTAAACTCACAGTCCGTATCAAAATCCCAGCAGGCTTTTTTTTTTTTTTCTTTCTAGAGTTTGACAAGCTGATCGTAAAATTTACATGAGAGCCCAAAGGGCCTAGAATAGACGAAACAGTTTTCAAAAAGGAAAGCAAAGTTAGAGGACTTACACTACCTGATTTCAAAACTTGCTGTAAAGCCATAGTTTTCAAGGCACTGTGGCATTGCTGCAAGGACAGGCATATAGATCAGAAGAACAGAATTTAGAGTCCACAACTAACCCTTTTGTATTGGGTGAGTTGATTTGCAAAAGAGGACTATCCTTGATCCAAGGTTTCTCTGCCTGGAAAAGCCCAGCGTAAAACAGTCTCTCGCAGTGTGGGCTGCAGTATAACTCAGACTGCATTGCAATCACGCCAGCTCACGCATAACTGTCTGCTGGATAAACCGCCACGTCATCCTCGGTGCTTGGCATGTTACAATGCTGGGATCACTGTGGGCTTCTGGTTGGATGTTGTGCCAGGTATGTGTCTGCTTTGGACACTCTCTATTCATGGTAGACGAAAACGGGGATGCTTTGAATTGGGAGGAATGAATGTGGCTTTTTTATTTCTCGTGTTCTAATATTACAGAGGATTGTGAGCAGCATCCATAAAAGATGAGAAATTCAAGCTTTGTTTTTGGATCTGGGTGTGCTGTGTTAGTGTTTGGTTGCTTTAGAAAGATCCCTCTGGTGAAAGGAAGCACAAACTCGATTATTCAGTGTACCTTTTTAGTATATTTTTCTGATAAAATCGAGTGCAGAGTAGCCTGCTTTACTCTATACACCGGGCTTTATTTGGTTTTTGGATGTTGACCTTATTATATAACAAAGGCAGAGCATGATTCTCTTGGGAACTGCCTACATCTGGAGACGCTTAGATGTGTAAAATCGAACTGCTTCTACATCTGTGGTCACTGTAATTGTTCTGAACAAAGACCTCAGCGCTCTATTTTTTGAGACACATTATTCTGAAGAGTCATAAAGATAGGAGGGCTCCTCTGCATCAGCTTGGTTCTTCAAAGGAAAAAAAAGTAAACTTGACTAACTTTATCAGACCTTGGCATAGTGTGTAAGGAATGATGCGAAGTGGTGCAGACCAGAAGACAACCCAGGACGTACATTTTCGATTATGGCTGATGGTCATGTTGAGTGGCCTGATTGAATCTTTTCAGGTCGGGTCATCCGAATGTCCCAAGGATCAGGGTTTGTCTGCCTTAATCATCTCTTTTCTATTTGATCATTTATCTTCTATCTCTGCTCCAAGTTATTTGTATACTTCTGTTTTGGAGGGTTTTTCTGGAAGATTAATAGGTTCTTAGCATAGTTGGCATCAGATGATTAACTATTCCTATCCTGCATTTTGGTGGGAAAGAATTTTTCTGTGGTGCATGAATCAGGTTACCACATTATTCTGGTGAATTATATTCTTCCCGAGAACTTATCATAGCAAGTTGTTGTTCTGTAGATTCTAGCTGTTGGAGTCTCTCCCATTACAAGGGAGCAATATCATTAACAACAGTTTTATTAGAAGCTAAAGTAGGACTTTAACATTCAGCCACTGTTTATTTTATTTAAGGGATCTATCTGGCAGATTTGCTTTTATACCAATATACGTGTCCCAGTAGCCTTTCTAGATAGAGTTTTTTCCTACCCTACTTAATCTGGGTTAGACCTCTGTGTCTAAAGTATTTGTCTGGGCCCCTTTTCTTTTCAAGGATTTTGTCCACATCTTCTCTATGTCCCATTTGTCCCAGCTCCGTTCTTACTCTCAAGTTTGCATGAAGAAAATCTCAGATCTTGTAACTTTAAAAAAGGTTTTTGCATGCATGTATCACTACTTTGGCCTGAAAATTAGAATTGTGGCTCCGACTTTATTCAAAGTTCCTTAGTAGTGGCATGTCCTGTCCTTTCTACTTGCTTTCTTTACCTCCTGACCTGCTTTCCCCGTTCTTGCAAGCTGATAATCCGTATTATTTGTTTTGATTGGATCTCAGAAATTGCCTACTTAGACTGTGTGCTGTCCTCCCTCTGGATTTCATGACCCCATTATTTTCTTGACTTAGTCGTCCTTGTAAACGTTCTTTTTGCCTGGGGCCCTCCCTGTCATGTGCTCTTGGCAGCCAGGAGAGACTGTGGAGCTTTTCTCTGGTGACTGTCAGAAGAAAGTGACCGTTGTTGAAACATGTTTGCTGTGGCTAATGCAGAGCTAAGATCTATCTTCTAGTTATACAAGGTTTTATATTCCTCCCCCTCTCCTCTTAGTCCCCTTGGGAAATCAATTCTGTGTGTGAACCAAGTTGAGGGAGAAAATTTAAAAAGGAGGAAAGGTGGGGAAATACGGAAATTGGGGACAAAGTAGACAAAAAGGCTGTAGTTTGAGTCCATCAGGAATACTCCAGTCTGACTGAAGCAGGGCCAAGAAGTAGGCAGAAGGCACTGTATCTCTTGTCCTCTTGGGTTTTAAGCACCTGCAACAGGAGGACGGACTGCAGCTTGTGTTTACAAGGCTGAAACCCGAAGAAAAAATCTTCCATTCCTTTGCCATCTTGATATGGAGGGTTCTGCAGAGGAAATTAAGGAGATGAGATATTACATGCTTCAAAGGTAAGTTTTAGGGTGCCATATTTGGGCAATATATACCTTTAAAAACCAGTAAGTCATTGACAGCTAAGCCCTGGATCTTAGGGGAAATTTGATTTTTTTGTATCTATAAGAAACCTTTTTATTTTAAAGGAAAGGAATAAAAACTCCCATATTTGCTCCTGGATTTCAAAGCCTTTCTTTTACATTCAGAATTTGAATCAAAGCTACCCACGCACGTGTGTGATATTGTAGCCACGCTGAAAACAAGCACCCCTACGAGGACCTTGCTGTGCTGTTCTCTCGTTAAGGGATCTCAGTCTGTGCCTGATTTGCTCACCGGCTTGGGCTGGTTTTTCAAGAGTGATGTCTCTTCACCTACTGCAAAGGGAGCTATCAATTCTGTGTAGTTTTTGTGTAGTATATGAGCATCCCGTGGAGGATAGTTTTGAGAAAACTTCTTAAAAATATGTCTCTGGACACATTGATGGAAGAGAAATCCATTGATTGGAGAATCTGCAAGACCATGAGGTTCTTGATCTGTGCAGGGTATTAATGTCTAAGAGCTGCCTATTCCAGGATTTCTCTAGAGGCTGGCAAGAGTTCTGAATGAGTTGTCATTTCTGTCTTGCTGGTCTAACAGGGTGGGGAACGTCCGAACCTTAGGACCCACTTTTCCTTTTTTACCCGACGTTTTCCTGCCAGAACACCGTGGGTTGTTAATTGCCTTGAGTTGGAAAACGGTTTGCATTTACAACTGTAAATTTATTCATCCTTTTAATTTATGTAAGGTTTTTGTACACAATTCTCAATTCTTTAAGAGATGACAACAAATTTTGGTTTTCTACTGTCATGTGAGAACATTAGGCCCCAGCAACGTGTCATTGTGTGAGGAAATAAAGTGCTGCAGTAAAAAAGAAAAATGTGTCTCTGGGGCCGGGAAAGGTACCTGCTGCCATTGCCTTACAATGTGACGGTGGGCAGCTGGACTGGAGTTGTGGAGGGTGCCAAGCTCTCCGCCCGCCACCCCCCCATGGGGGTCTTTCTTCTTCCTGTCCCTAGAACTTGGGGCTGAGGAGGAAGTGAATCAGGCCTTCTTGGCCGTCTTCAAGCCACTTGCAGGTCTGTGCATGTCCATCAGAGGATTAACATCAAAGACCTGAATGATGGGCTTGATAGCAGTCAGTAAGGGCTCCTCCGTTATCTTTTTTTATTTGCTTGTTTTTGCAGTCTAGAGTTCTTATTCTAAAAAATATTGCCTGAAAATTAAACTGGACCTTGGTGGAAACAGAAAATAAGCAATAAACACTGAGTTGACAAAATTTATCTTTAGAACAGTTATCCTTTCCTTTTCCTTTTCATTTGACCTCTTCCACCCTTTAGGGGGAAAACCAAGCGGAACTTCCACTGGGTGTCAAATAAATAAAAAGCATTAAAGCTATATATATATAACATATATATAATAAAAATGATTTTTATGTATATAAAAGCATTTTTATATAACACTGTTTTATTGTTTTTTATTGTTTTTTATTTTTTAAATTTGTTTAATTTTTTTAAAGATTTTATTTATTTGACAGAGAGATAGCGAGAGCAGGAACACAAGCAGGGGGAGTGGGAGAGGGAGAAGGCAGGCCTCCCGTGGAGCAGGGAGCCCGATGTGGGACTCGATCCCAGGACGCTGGGATCATGACCTGAGCTGAAGGCAGATGCTTAATGACTGAGCCACCCAAGTGCCCCTTTACTGTTTTTTTTTTTTATTTATTTTTATTTTATTTTTTTAAAGATTTTATTTATTTATTTGACAGAGAGATAGAGAGAGAGCACAGATAGTCAGAATGGCAGGCAGAGGGAGAGGGAGAAGCAGGCTCTCCACCATGCAGTGAGCCCGATGTGGGACTTGATCCCAGGACCCTGGGACCATGACCTGAGCCGAAGGCAGACGCTTAACCGACTGAGCCACTCAGGCGCCCCCCCTTTACTGTTTTTTATATATAAAACAATCATATATACACACATGTATAAACAAAACATACATATAAATCACACACACCAAGTTTTGTTTTTCTGTGGGTAAATACAACAGGTGATCTGTCCACTGTTTTCACAGAGGCATCCCTCCTGGAGCAGCCAGTCCTCTGATTTGAACTGTCACCTAGGGAATTTCTTCTCTTCTTTATTAGCTCCTCTGTTTCTTACGTCCCTTCTTTTCCTTTTTCTTGGCTTACTCCATCCTTTTGGATGACAACATTCTCTAATAGCTTCCTGAGAAAAGATAGGTGAGTGGTAAAGATTTTGAGATCTATTCTCTCTTTATACCTGATCCTCTTGTTTTCAGCATGGTGCCTTACTTCAGAATATGCCTATGTGAAGGATCCCTTCATTAAAAGTAAGATTTTTTTTTTAAAAGATTTTATTTATTGGGGCACACCCCGGACCATGCTCTCTCTCTCTGTCAAAGAAATAAATAAATAATTTATTTATTTAAGATCTCATTTATTTATTTGACAGAGAGAGAGAGAGACAGCTAGAGAGGGAACACAAGCAGGGGGAGTGGGAGAGGGAGAACCAGGCTCCCAGCCGAGCAGGGAGCCTGACGCAGGCTTCCATTGCAGGACCCCGGGATCATGACCCGAGCCAAAGGCAGATGCTCAATGACTGAGCCACCCAGGTGCCCCAAATAAATAATTTTTTTAAAGATTTTATTTATTTATTTGAGAGAAAGAGGGAGATGACATGAGCGGGGGGAAGGGGGGGCGGCAGAGGCAGAGGGAGAAGCAAGCTCCCTGATGATCAGGGAGCCCGATGTGAGGCTATCCCAGGACCGTGAGGTCATGACCTGAGCCAAAGGCAGACACTTAACAACTGAGCTACCCAGGCGCCCCAGTAAGACAGGTTTTTGTTTTTCTCCCTGCTTTGATGATAAATGATCCTCAGAGCACTCTAAACTATTGATTAAATCTTATGACCAATCCCTTCTCCACTTTAATTTCATCAATGCTTTGCTTCCTTTCTTGTCTTAAACTCAGGTAGCTCCTTACTGATTCTTTTCTTTTTTTAAGATTTACTTTCTATTTTATTTTTTAAAGATTTGTTTGTTTATTTTAGAGGGGTGGGCAGAGGGAGAGAGGGAATCTCAAGCTGACTCCTTGCTGAGCACAGAGCCTGATGTAGGGCTTAAGCTCAGGACCTGAGCCCAAATCAAGAGTCGGACACTTAATTGACTAAGCCACTCAGGCGCCCCTATTTTTTATTTGAGAGAGAGAGCAGGAGTGAGGGGGTGGGGGATGAGCAGAGGGAGAGAGAGAATCTGAAGCAAATTCCCCACTGAGTGCAGAACCCAACACGGGGGCTCCATCTTATGACCCTGAGATCATGACCTGAGCTAAAATCAAGAGTCAGTTGCTTAACCAACTGAGCCACCCAGGTGCCCCAGCTCCTTAATGATTCTAAGTTATAACTTACCTGTCCCTTCAGTCCTTCCTTAAATAACTGACAGCTGATCTCTGAGGAGTGTGTGTGTGTGTGTGTGTGTGTGTGTTTAAATTTAGGTGTATAGAATTATGTAACATCCTTCCTGGCACACTCATTGGTCCATTTGTGGCCTACTATTATTTATTTATTTGGTTAGTTATTGCAGTCTTTAAAACAATAATGTGAAAAGAATTTGAAAACCCATCACCTAAAACAAAGGTTGATCCCTGGCCATCACCTCATCCAACCATATGGTCTCTCCTCCTCAGCGCTTCTCCCTGCATTCTTCCACCCAGATAATCATTTTCCTTAATCACATGTTCATCATATTCTTTTATCTTCCTGTTTATGTAGTTTTACTGTAACTCTATGTATCTTCCAAAAATGTGTATAATTTTAGTTGTTTTAACTTTATGATATGTTTTAAATTTATAATCTGTAGTCTTTTTTTTTTTTTTTAAAGAATTTATTTATTATTTGACAGAGAGAGACACAGCAAGAGAGGGAACACAAGCAGGGGGAGTGGGAGAGGGAGAAGCAGTCTTCCCGCCAAGCAGGGAGCCCGATACGGGGCTCGATCCCAGGACCCTGGGATCATGACCTGAGCCGAAGGCAGACGCTTAACGACTGAGCCACCCAGGCACCCCTGTAGTCTTCTTTATATAATATTTTTGGAGTTCTTGTATATTAATCTGGATACTTGACTGAAGTCTCCTATTTCTAATAATTTGCAGAGTCTTTTGTGTTTTCTCTGTAAACGATTATATCACTCACAAATAATGACAATTTAACTTCCTTGTTTGCAATCCTAATGCCTCTAATTTATTATTTTTTTCATTTTATTGCACTTGCTGGGAAATCTAACACACAGTGTTACATTTATGGATTTCTAAATTTTTTTAAAAATTTTATTTATTATTATTTTGAAAGATTTTATTTATTATTTGACACAGAGAGAGAGAGATTGAGAGAGCACAAGCAGGGGGAACTGCAGGCAGAGGGAGAGGGAAAAGCAGGCTCCCCGCTGAGCAGGGAGCCTGATGCGGGGCTTAATCCCAGGACCCTGAGATCATGACCCAAGCCGAATGAAGGCCAGTTAAGCCACCCCGATGCCCCTTTATGTACTTTTTAAAAAGATTTTTATTTATTTATTTGAGAGAGAGAGCATGAGCGGGAGGGAGGGGGGTAAGGGGAGAGGAAGAAACAAGCTCCCCGCTGAGCAGGGAGCCTGATGTGGGGCTTGATCCCAGGACCCTGGGATCATTACCTGAGCTGAAGGCAGATGCTTAACTGACTGAGCCACCCAGGTGCCCCCATTTATGGATTTTCTAAAATTAAACAATACTTGCATACCTGGGACAAACTCAACTTGGTCGTGGAGTAATGTTTTTTTACTAATATTTTACCCATCCTTGCACCAGTACCCTACTATTTAGAATATTATATTTAGGAATTTTGCATTTGTAGTCACGAAAAAAATGCACCTGGACTTTTCCTGTTATGTGACATACTTGTCTGGTTTTGGTATCAGTGTTACTCTAGCTGAGGAGTTTTACTTTTTTTTTTTTCAAGATTTTATTTATTTATTTGAGAGAGAGAGAATGAGAGACAGAGAGCACGAGAGGGAAGAGGGTCAGAGGGAGAAGCAGACTCCCTGCCGAGCAGGGAGCCCGATGCAGGACTCGATTCCGGGACTCCAGGATCATGACCTGAGCCGAAGGCAGTCGCTTAACCAACTGAGCCACCCAGGCGCCTGAGGAGTTTCACTTCTTATTGTCTGGAAGTTTGGTAGACTACTGCCCTTAAAAGTTTGAAAAAACTTATCTTTTAAAACCATCTGGATCTGGTTTTTTTGTGTGTGTGGGAAGATTTTAATCATACCCTTTTATTTTGAAAATAATTTTTTTAAAAAGATTTTTAAAAAATATTTTATTTATTTGACAGAGAGAGAGAGAGTGAGAGCCGGAACACAAGCAAGGGGAGTGGGGGAGGGAGAAGCAAGCTTCCTGCTGAGCAGGGAGCCCCATGTGGGGCTCGATCCCAGGACCCTGGGATCATGACCTGAGCCGAAGGCAGATGCTTAATGACTGAGCCACCCAGGCGCCCCTAAAAAATTTTTAAATTTTATTTGTCAGAGAGAGAGAGAGAGTGAGCACAAACAGGGGGAGCAGGAGGCAAAGAGAGAAGCAGGCTCCCCACTGAGCAAGGAGCCCAATGCGGGACTCGATCCCAGGACCCCGGGATCATGACCTGAGCCGAAGGCAGACGCTTAACCGACTGAGCCACTCAGGCTTCCCATAGTTTGAAAAGAAATTACTGCAGCATCAAGGTTAGAGTGCAGGAGAAAGGAAGAAAAGGTGGGAATAAGAAAACAGCTGTCCACTGAACAGTGTATACAAGTGCTTAGTTATAGCTGTTATCTCATTGAACCCCCAAAACACCTTTTCAAAGAGGGTCTGTCAGTCAAGGTCCAGTCAGGGAAAGAGAAACTGCCTTAAGTATTATAAACAGTGGGCATTCAATAGTGAGGACTGGTGACTTGGGTGTTTTCTGAAGTAGCCTCAAATTAATACTTGCAGGGGCGCCTGGGTGGCTCAGTCGTTAAGCATCTGCCTTCGGCCCAGGTCATGATCCCAGGGTCGTGGGATCAAGCCCCGCATCAGGCTGCCTGCTCCACGGGAAGCCAGCTTCTCCCTCTCCCTCTATCTACTGCTCTGCCTACTTGTGCTCTCTCTGTCAAATAAATAAATAAAACTTAAAAAAAAAATTAATACTTGCAGGAAGTAGCTACCACCCCTAAGGCTGGGAGAACAAAAAGGAAGAGGTAGGGTTACCAGAACACAGGAGCTTGAAGGAAGGCCCCTGGGGGCCAGCACTTGCACCTCTGAGAGGAAGCTTTGAGTAGCTGGTGCTTAGAGCAGATGGAAGCCTGGCCGGACAGGTCCTTGATCGATAGGCCCAGGCAGCACAGCCCAGAGGCTGCGTGAGCATGGAAAGGCTGGGACTCTGCCAAGGAGCCATCATCTGCTGCTCCTGGTACCTCTAAGGGATGCAATGAGGCCCTCACCAGGAACGTTGAAAGATTCTAGAGGCCAGAATTAACTCTCTGTTACTGTGGAGCAATGATGCTAAAAGCTGGAAAACAAGAATGAAATCCCTATTCTTACTGTCCCGCCTTCCCATTGGCAGAACTGAACAGTTTTGCAGTCTTAGCTCTGTCATCACAGAGCAGAGTGTAAAAGGATGGGGTTGGAGCCGAGAGACAGTAGGTAAATAACCAGAACACTGTATATTATGTGTATTTTGCAAAGAGAAAACTGAAGCTGAGCAAGGTTAAATTACTTGCTAAGATCATTGGAGCTATTAAGTGGGCAGATCTGGATTAAACTCAAACCTATGCTGTTTCTGCTATGTATTTCATCTATCCTTAACACACCATTGATTGTTAGAGGCACCATTATTGTATGTACCACTGAGGAAAAAAAAAATTCTGCCAGTTAAAGCGCACCATCAGTTGTAAGATACATATCGATTTCAGATATATTTTTTTAAGATTTTATTTATTTGAGAGAGCATGAGCACAAGTGGGGGAGGAGGGGCAAAGGGAGAGGGAGAAGCAGACTCCCTGCTGAGCAGGCAGCCCAACACAAGGCTCGATCTCAGGACCCTGGGATCATAACCTGAGCCGAAGGCAGAGGCTTAACCGACTGAGCTACCCAGGCACTCCCAATTTCAGATATTTTTTTAAAGTTTTTTTTTTTTTTTTAATTTTTTTTAAGGAGGAGTGTCTTCTAATCAATGAAATACGATCTATTATGCTGCCTTGTAAAGTATCTGGTTTTGGAGTTACTGATTTTGAAAAGCATATGGAATACAGAAATAAAATGCTTAGTAGGCAGTTAAAAGTTCAGTTTCATAAGAAAAATGGAGACTGAAAAAAAAAAAAAAGAAAAGAAAAATGGAGGCTGGAGATACAAAGGTGAAAGTCATCTGTGTGCCAGAATCATGATCCAACAACAGCCTTGCTGTTTATTTAGCTTTCCCAGTCTCTTATTATCTCTGTCATCTCAGTTCATCCTGTCTTTTACCTATCTCTTTGTGATGGCATCTTTTCGTAAGCCTTAATATTATCTTATTCAAGAACACTTAATTTTTTTTCTTAAATTTCCACAAGCAAAGACTTTTCTCTTTTCCTCCTCTATTCAAAAAGTATGTGATCTGTCAGCGTGCAGTCTTCACAAGGGTGCAGTTGGAAATGCTGTTGTAAGTATGGTCGTGAAAAGCAGATCTCCAGGGGAGATAGACAGTGTGAAAAAAATCCTATCTATAGACTTTCATGCTTTCTCTATTTTTACAGGTCCAGCATGTCTGGCTTGCATCTAGTAAAGCAAGGTCGAGACCGAAAGAAAATAGACTCTCAGCGAGATTTCACTGTAGCTTCTCCAGCAGAATTTGTTACTCGTTTTGGGGGGAATAAAGTGATTGAGAAGGTAAGTTATAACTTGCTGAATTATTTTTTCAAAATCTCATGAGGTTCAATGCCTAGACTTGTTGTCTAGATTTGCTCAAAACTGATACTTGGATTTTCAGAGACTGCCTCTTTCTGCAGAATTAACCTCTCTACCTCCATAGTCCTGTGAATTTCACCATTTTCTGTGTATATACCACTGATAATTTAGGCAGGGGTAATTAAAAAGATGAAGTGGTGGTCAAAAAGTTCTTTTTTAAAAGCTCTTGCAGTTTTATGGGGTTGGGCTGCCCCACTCAGAGGGTATGAGAAACCGACTAACTCATGGGGTAGTGGTGAAGAGATACGTCACCACATTGGAGCAAGAGCTAAGGGAGTGGAGGGAGTTTCAGAACAGAAGGCCTGAATAGTTTGATGCACTGCAATTTAATGGCTTCCAGCAGATATTTGAGGTGTTTGGAGGGACTACAACGTATGAAGTACCTAAAGAGATTACAAATATTTTGAAATGTTAGGAGTAGTTCTGTGCCCCTTTTATCTAAACCATGTCCGAGCTGAAAGGACGACTTGGCTGAAAGAGCTCGCAGTGATTAAGAGAATAAAGCGTGGGGACCTATACTCCCACTTTAGGAGTATTGCTCCAGTGGTGTCCAATCTGATAATCAGATTGTGTATCTCCTAGCCTCTGTTATCCTGGGGCCATGATTGCAAGATAGGTCAGGAGAGATTTGTTTACAGAGACATTTCAGGATCATTGGTTCTTCCACGCTTTTTCTTGTGACCATTCTTTGTAAGGCAGTCTCTACAGTTCTAAGGCATTTAGGGTTCAGCATTTTGGAGAGAGAGAGTGGTTGGTGGCAGCGTTCTTACGCCTGTTCAGGACTCTGCACCTTGTTTAATACAACAGGGAATAGTGCGTGACATTACACTGTTTAGTCGTCCCCCATTCCTTAATAATACATCATTCCTCTGAAGTTTGTCTTCTGTTTGCCTAGTAACAGGTATGGTAGAATAATTTACCAACTCACAAGATTTGAAAAATTGTGATTTTCCCCTTGAAGAAATGAAGATAGAAAGCAGTAACTTTTAGCTGGCACATATTAAAGTATTTGCCTAGCTAACATTTTAAAATATCCCTTGATTATGTGGGAGCTGGTTCCTAACTGCCTAGACATAGCAACACAAATTCCTAATTGCAAATCTGGCTTTTCAGAGAAAAACAGATCTACAGAAATGTAGATCTGCCTTTTCCTTGATCATTGCCTGCCTTTTGTACTTTTCTCTCCAATTCCCGTCCCCTCACTCTCCCAGGTGCTTATCGCCAACAATGGCATTGCAGCAGTGAAATGCATGCGGTCTATCCGTCGATGGTCTTACGAGATGTTTCGAAATGAACGTGCAATCCGATTTGTTGTTATGGTAACACCTGAAGACCTGAAAGCCAATGCAGGTGAGTGATTAGCATTAAGAAAGCATCACCCTTGGGTGCCTGGGTGGCTCAGTCAGTTAAGCGTCTGCCTTTGGCTTGGGTCATGATCCCAGGGTCCTGGGATCGAGCCCTGCATCGGGCTCCCTGCTCAGCCGGGAGTCTGCTTCTCCCTCTGCCCCTCACCCAACTCTTGTGCTCTCTCTCACTCTCTTTCTCAAATAAATAAAATCTTAAAAAAAAGGAAAGCATCACCCATGAGCATAAAGCATTGGAATAGCAAAGTCTTAAGTAGGAGAATGTTAACTTAGGGGGATTCCCAAACCCAAGGATTTCGCTTTAAAAAAGTGTCAATAATAGGCATATACAAGTGATTGTACTATATTTAACCTCAACACAGTCACCTGTGTTCTAAGTAAAAATAAGTGGACATTTAACCAGTGTTTTTTGGGGTTTCCAGGTCTGCCCTTCTAGTGACAAGTATTTGCTAAGCTATATACTTTAGCATGTGTAAGTGGAAAGATTTTGAAGGAAATGGCTATTTCACTTACAAGCTAAGCTACATTGAATTTTAGAGAATCTTAGGGTTAAGATTATTTTTTACCCTCCTTCTGAGGAACCCAAGTGGGTTTTATCCTGCAAGCTTTTCTGCATATTCTCTCTCCTCAGATGGCCCTCCATCTGAGAGTTGTCGATAAAGACTGTTAGGATAGCTGAGACAATATGGCTAGTCTTTCCTCTCCGTACTTTTTATTGCGAAGGTATAATCTCTAAGGTAGAGTACCCACAGATAACACTAGCTCTTTAAGGAGCTATCTTTTTAAACCTATTTTGGTCTGTGTATGTTCTCTCTCTATTGAGACAATGATGTTAAGACTATTCTTAAGGAGTAGGGATTATTATCTTATTTAGAAACATAAGATACCATTTTATTGGAAAGCATGTTATTATGTAAAATCATTTAGTTTGACCCTTTAACATCTCTGAACCACAATTTTTGTATCTGTAAAAGGAAGATGATAATGTCTAATATACTGGATACTTATAAAGATGAAATTGTCTGTGATAAACATAAAACTACCTTGCATGATTTCTTTTTCCTCATCTATTTCCTACTAATTTATTTATTTACTCAGTGAACACGGAGACCCATAGTTGAATAAAATGTGATCTTGCTCTAGGAAACAAATAATTTCAATACAGTGAGGTAAGTGTTATAATACAAATATGCACAGGGTACTGTGAGAACACAGAGCTGAGGCATCTTACCTCTAACCCCTGCTCTTGATAGCAGGGTTAAGAGAATGCTCTCTAAAAGAAGTTACGCCTAGCCAAGAATGAGCAAGGATTAGTGAAGCAGTCAATATGACATTCCAGGCAGGGCTTTCCAGGTAGAAAAGAACAGTCTATGCAAATGTATGAAGGCATGACACAATGGTTTGCTGGAACCTACAAGTATACTTGTTAAAGTTTAAGATGTGAGCTAATATTTCTCAAGGAGGGCGTTGATTTTTTTTTTTTTTTTTTTAAGATTTTATTTATTTGAGACAGAATGACAGACAGCATGAGAGGGAAGAGGGTCAGAAGGAGAAGCAGACTCTCTGCTGAGCAGGGAGCCCCATGCGGGACTCGATCCTGGGACTCCAGGATCATGACCTGAGCCGGAGGCAGTTGCTTAACCAACTGAGCCACCCAGTGCCTGAGGGCGTTGATTTTTATCCTCAGGAGCATAGACTTTATTTTTTTAGGGGTGTGTGTGTGTGTGTGTGTGTGTGTGTGTGTGTTGGACATTAAAGGATTGGCATTTTAAATGGATTAGTTGTTGTTTTTAACAATTCAAAAGTCGAAGAGTATAATGAATCCCTTCTTATTTACCTATCATCCAGCATCATCTGTTATCAACTCATGGTCAATCTTGTTTCATCTTTACTTTCACCTCCTCCCCACTCCACACATAATTTCTGAAACAAATCCTAGATATATTATTTCATCTGTAAGTATTTCAGTGTGTATCTCTCTTTTTTTTTTTAAAGATTTTATTTATTTATTTGAGAGAGAGAATGAGAGAGAGAGAGCGCATGAGAGGGGGGAGGGTCAGAGGGAGAAGCAGACCCCCCACTGAGCAAGGAGCCTGACATGAGACTCCATCCCGGGACTCCAGGATCATGACCTGAGCCAAAGGCAGTCGCTTAACCAACTGAGCCACCCAGGCGCCCCTCAGTGTGTATCTCTTAAAGGTACTTTTTCTTTTCTTGAAACGTAAGCAGTTAGATGGACAATTCAGATAGCATCTTGGAAGATCCATTTGTGGAAGGCAGTACTACAGAACATGATGAGGCTGAGAAGAGAGAAGAAAGGGATGGTTTAGAGGCTTAGGAGGTAAAATTAGCAAGATTTGGTGATAGAGGGAAGAGTTGATGATTACTGTTAGGTTTCTAATTTGGTTGACGAGGCAGATGCCAGTATCATCAACAAGGGCAAAATAATAACGTAGCCAGAAGAGGAAGGTTCTTTGTGGGGGTAGACAAATGAGATTTGGGTACTTCTGTATAAGCAAATCCTACAAATCCTGTAAAAAGTTGGATATATCCTTCCAGAATTTAGAAATAATGAGAGCTGGAGACTAAGAGTCTACATTATCAGCAAACATATAGTAGTTAACACTACCCCCAAGCTCAAAGAACAGATAGAAAATGAAAAGAAGAGGGCTAAGGGTGAATTTTATAGACGAGTAAAATTTTAGGGATAGACTCAGGAAGATCGGCCCATAAACAGTGCTGAGAAAAGATGACTGGAGACAGAAGAAACAGAAGAGAGGAAAAGAATTTCCATAAGGAAGGGCCAAATGAGTCGGCAATCCAATGAAGTAGGAATAGAACCTGTCCAGTAATTAGGAAATCATGGTAGCGTTTGCAAGAATAGTTTCAGTGGAACAATATGAATGTGCAGATAATAGAGGACGTTAAGGAATGAATGGGAAGTGACATGGAGATAGCCAATATAGACAGATTTTTTTTTTAAAGAATTTTGAATGAGAAGGGAAGAAGAAAAGGTAGTAACTCAAGTGAAATCCAGGGTTAGGGAGGATTTTTATTTTTAAGAGCGAAAGAGACTTGGGAATGTTTGTAGTTCAAGAGGAAGGAACCAAAGAAGGAAAGGAGTGGAAGTGCATAGGGACCTGGAGGAGGTAGAAGGGGATGTGGTCTAGAGCACAAGTGGACAAAAATAAGCATATTCCCTGGTATTTATTCTGAGGAACAAAAAAATCAGTAGTGGGGGGCGCCTGGGTGGCTCAGTCATTAAGCGTCTGCCTTCGGCTTGGGTCGTGATCCCAGGGCCCTGGGATCGAGCCCCGCATCAGGCTCCCTGCTCGGCGGGAAGCCCGCTTCTCCCTCTCCCACTCCCCCTGCTTGTGTTCCCTCTCTCGCTGTGTCTCTCTCTGTCAAATAAATAAAATCTTTAAAAAAAAAATCAGTAATGGGGCAGATGTATTCATACAAAGATATATTTTCATTATAGTGTTACTTAAAATAATGAGAAACTGGGACGCCTGGGTGGCTCAGTCGGTTAAGCATCTGCCTTTGGCTCAGATCATGATCCCAGGGTCCTGGGATCGAGTCCCGCATTGGACTCCCTGCTCAGCGGGGAGCCTGCCTCTCCCTCTGCCTGCCGCTCCCACTGCTTGTGCGTGCTCTCTCTGACAAATAAATAAGATCTTTAAAAAAAAAAAAGAGAAACTGGGGGAGTAACTTAAGTGTCCAACATGAGTGGATTAGTTACATAAAATGTGCACCAATTCTGTGAAGTACCATGCAGACATTAAAAAATAATGTTGTGGAATAACATTTGTTGGTCTAAAATGCAGTCTAATAAATTGCTACATTATTTATCTATTTTTGTGTAACAATATTACCATAAACTTGGTAGCTTAAAGCAAGTCATTAGTTCACAGTTTCTGTAGGTCAGAATGTGGCTTAGCTGGGTCTTCTGCTTCAGGTATCATAAGACTGCAATCAGTTGTCACCTGGATCTGCAGTCTCATCTGAGGCTTGACTTGGGATGGACCTACTTTCAAACTCAGGTGCTTGTTGGCAGCTTTCAGTTTTCTATGGGCTGTTAGACTGAGGGCCTGAATGTTTAGCTGGTTATTGGCAAAAAAAAACTACCCTTGACTCCTTGTCATGTGGGCCATCCCAAAATGACTGCCTGCTACGTCAAAGCCAGCAAGGGAGAGTCTTCTAGTAAGATCGGTTACTTTCTTATGTAATGTTATAGAAGTGACAGCTCCCTGTCCTTGCCATATTCTCTTGGCTAGAAGCAAGTCATAGATCTGCTCACACCCAAGGAGAGGGGGATTCCTTAAGGTATGAAGACCTGGAAACTGGGATCATGGGAACAGATAATGTGTCTGTCCATCACTGTTGTAAAGAAAAAAGTTAGCTATAGGGTGACATAATAATAGGGAATAAATACATTGCATATAGTCAGAAAAACAAAGGTATAATGGCATATACCAACAGCAATACTAGTTGTCTTTCAGGGTGGTATTTTGGGGTGTTTTTATTTCTGTTTCTGCTTTTTCTAACTTTTTTACAAAGAGTTTATACAATTTTACGATTTCTTTAAAAGTTATTTGAAAAGTAGAACTTCAGGAGGATTATAATACTAGTGGTATTGAATTAAGGAATTAGTATTTTGGATGATTTTTCCTTTTTTCTAACTTTTCTATTATGTTAATTATTTTAGTACCTTTCCTGAATATAATTTATGTGCCATAAAAAGTTCACAGTTCTATGAGTTTTAGTAAACTTGTACCACTGTGCAGTCACATAGGAATCCAGTGTAAAACACAAATTACTTTTGTAATTTAAAAGATTATGAAGAAGGCGGCTTATGGAAGAGTTGGTTATACACATGAGGAGAGGACTTTATCCTCTGAGACCTGGAGTGGGGCGGGGGGGAGCAGGCATACTTGACAGGTTAAATGAGGTGGTAATAATCAACCCAGGTGCATATTTTTATGTTATGCTCATTATTGGGAAAGTTGGAGATGTGGATGATTAGTGTAATCTGTGGTAAAGAACCAAGGATTCTCTTTTGTGGGAAGTTTTGTTCATTTGTGAGTATTCTTTAGCATATCTGGTGGTAATTATGGCAACTGTGGGAACCAGGAGACGATGAAGAAGTCCAAGCTGTGTGAATAAGATGTGCTTTCTTCTTCTATTTACCAGGGCTTCCCTTAAGGGTCTGCAATCATGAGAATAGAAAACTGATAGGTGTAGAACTCTGAACCGTTGTTGGTTGTTGACCACAGTACCTTTGTAGACTGTGTTTGTGTGCATGTGCATGTGTGTTGTAGGTCAGCAATTAATGTAACTTTTTTTTTCTGTACCCAGGGCTACAGAACTTCAGAAAAGACTAAACCACAGTAGAAAAGTTAGATGGATTTGACTATATAAAAATTTTTATTTAGCAAATAAAAAAAAGAAAGAAAAGTTAAAGACAAATAGTAATCTGGAAAAACATTTTGCAGCAAAGAGTGTCTACCTATAATAGAGAAAATGACACCCTTTAGTAGAAAACGAACCAAGAACATGAACTAGGTAGTTAATAAAAGAATGAAAAAGGAACAATAAACACATGAGAAGAAATTTGATACTAATGGTAATCAAAGAAATGCAAACCAAAACAGTAGTCGATTGGGATTTTTTAGTTTATAAGACTGGTAAAATTTAAAAGAGTGATAAGGGGCACCTGGGTGGCTCAGTCAGTTAAGCGTCTGCCTTGGGCTCAGGTCGTGATCCCAGGAGCCTGGATCGAGCCCCGCGTCGGGCTCCCTGCTCAGTGGGGAGCCTGCTTCTCCCTCTCCCTCTCCCTCTGCCCGCTCTTGCTCTCTCTTGCTCACTCTCTCAAATAAATAAATAAAATCTTAAAAAAAATAAATGAGTGATAATATCTAATTTAGATTAGAGTACAGATAATTTGTCATCCATGTTGCTGATGAGAGTCTAATGTGATTCAATCTTTGAAAATGTGGAAACCTTATCGCTTCTCGGCCTTTTGGCTAAGATCAAGTGAAAATGTGGAAACCTTTTTTTTTTTTTTAAGATTCTTATTTATTTATTTGACAGAGAGACCCAGCAATAGCAGGAATACAGGCAGGGGGAGTGGGAGAGGGAGAAGCAGGCTTCCCGTGGAGCAGGGAGCCCGATGTGGGGCTCGATCCCAGGACCCCCGGGATCATGACCTGAGCTGAAGGCAGACGCTTAACGACTGAGCCACCCAGGTGCCCCCGGTGGAAACCTTTTGACCTAGTACTTGTACTTCTAGGAATGTATCCTGTGGGTATAATTAGACAGTAGTACAAGGATATTCATCATTGCATTATTTTAATATTTTCCAAATTATTAATGACCCATATGTCCAACAATAAGTTAGTGGTTAAATGAATTATGGACTATTGTGACATTATGGAATAGTAGACATCCATTGAAATATCAAGTATATATTAAATATATCTAAAATGTTAAATATATATATTATCAAGTATACCTTTTTTGTCATGTATGGGAAGATACCCACAATATATTGTTAGACTGGTTAACAGTTTTTGGTTTCTAGTACAACAAAGCATGAACTGATTATCTTTGAGTGGTGGGAGAATGAGTGATTTTAGCTGTTAAAAAATAGCATTACATCCTGATATATTACCTTTTTTTTTTTTTTTGTAATTAACATGCTCTCCCTTTTATTGTCAAAGAGAACAATAAACCTGTCTTTCTTTTGAACAAACTTAAGGCCTTTGTATCTTACTTTGAAATTTTTTTTTAGAAGGACATGAAACCTTTAAAAATTAAGAACAAGGTAGAAGAAGCATTAATAAATATGGTAGAGATGGACCTTGAGCAAGTTACTTGACTGCTCCAAGCCAATTTCCTGTAAACTAGGTGCCAATAATACCTGTCACTTGTAGGCATTTTGAGTATTACATAATATATGTAAACTGCTTAGTATAGTCACTGTGCCCTTAGCTGCTCTTCTACAGTTGCTGCCAGAATAGGAAGAGAGAGACATCGGGGGACCCTGGGCAAAAAAAATGTAGGGAGCAAAAGAAGGTATCTTTTAAAAGTGTCTTTCAAATATGCAGTATCTCCAACATTCCAGATAAACTCTCTTCAAGTACTTGGTAGATGCCTGTAACTGACCTTTCCTGTTCAGCCAGTCTGCAAGCCCTTCAGGATCTCCCCTCCCTTCCCAGTTTGTCCTGGCTCTGCACCAGTAAAAGGGCTTTCTCAGAGTACAGTGCAAGTTGACGATAAAGACTGTCAGGACTAAAACTTTTTATCAGACTAGAATAATTGTACAGGGGCCTCTAAGTGCCATCCTCGATACAGACATCTTAAAGACCTTTCTAAAAGGTTACATAATGAAATGTTTGAGAACTGTTGTTTTAGTATAAGAGCTTCCTAAATATGAGATTAGCACATGTTAGTGCCTGTGACTTCATAAAGTCAGAGCCTCTAACTAAATGGTCCTGGGACTTACCCCATTAACACAGTTTGTCCTGTCGTCACCTGTGATGGTATCTGTCCTTTACAGAGTTTTGCTCTGCTGTTATATTTCTGAAAATAAAGCATGTCTTCTCTATTAATTTGCTTGCATTTTCAGAATACATTAAGATGGCAGATCACTATGTGCCAGTGCCAGGAGGACCAAACAACAACAACTATGCAAATGTGGAATTAATTCTTGATATTGCAAAAAGGATTCCAGTACAAGTAAGAGATGCCAGTGTGTCCTTTCAAACCAGATTTAGCCATTTGACTGTTAGATGCAAGGGGCTATCCAGAGAAGAAGTTTAAATTTTATATAAAGCATCTTTGTTGAAAGTTTGATAAAAGCTTTTTTATACGGGATATAGCAGATTAGGAAAAGAAAGATGGAAAAAAATGAATGAGTCAAAAATAAAGTAAACATAATACAAACAGAAGGTTTGTAACGGTCTTTCAGAGATTATTTATGTTATCCATTTTACCTTCAAACTATTTCAAGTAAGTAAAAGCTCCTGATTCCAATGGAATATTCTTACCTCAGAATATGGTGGTGTAGAAGCAGATTATTTCTTCCCTATTATATTGTGTTAGGAAATTTAGTGTAAATGTCCTTAAGCCCAGAGAGAAAAAAACTAGAGATTTATATGGCAGTATAACCACTAGATATAAATGTGGAGTTGGGTGACCAAAGTAATTGAATCTGTGAAAGAAAACCAATATTTCTAGAAAGGGCTCTATAGAGTCTAGTGGAAAGGCTATGAATTGAGTTTCCTAAAGAGCAGCAAGACTAGCTGGATCTTAATATCAACTTCAACTTGGTTTTGACCTCTTCAGAGGTTTTGCCACAGTGGACTGCTTATTCTTGTTCTGTAAAAAGTTTGCCAAGAATCAAGCACAGAAGCTGAATTAAGCGTTCAGCTCTTGTGGAGTCATTGTACCTCATGGAGTAGGGTCAGTCTTGGTAGAGAGTAATACAGTTGATCATGTATTTTTTTAGTATGAATTTTAAGAACAAATCATTATCTTCCCTTATAGGCAGTGTGGGCTGGCTGGGGTCATGCTTCTGAGAATCCCAAACTCCCAGAACTTCTTTTGAAAAATGGCATCGCCTTCATGGGTAAGGCTTTCTGACATACTCTTCCTGTCTTTCTGGTTCTCCCTGTCAGTTTTGCCTGTATTCCAATCTATATTCTGCTTTTCTTCTGTTTAACATGCACTGGGCTCTTATTCTTCCTCAATTAGCAACTCCCAGAGTAATCCTCTTCATTCCTTTTTCCTTTTTTTCTCTTCCTTATTTCTTTCATCCTACTTATCTTTCTTCATCTTGTCTTTTCTGTCCCCAGGTTCTTTTCCATGAGATAAGGAGAAGGCTCTGATTTCTAAAACACTGGCCTTTTAAAACTTTGCCATTAATTTTAAGAAAATATATGGAGAAAGGACCTCTTTTTATATAGCAGAACTAATTGAGTATTAGGATACCCTAGCACTGTGCCCTTAAATATGAATCAGCACCTTCACATTTAACTATATAGGTTATATTCTTGCAAGTGAGTGCTGTTTCTTCTGACTTTCCTGCTCTCCTATAGCAGAGAGAGAAATCAAGAGTATATGGCTCAAAGTGTTTCTGTCTCTGTCTCAGAGACCTTCCACAATGATGACTATGTTTTGTAAACCCTATTAAAGATAAATCTTCCTTTTGGATTCCCCTAAGACCAAGGAGGGCATATTTCAGACTTGAACCCCAAACTTTGTAGTCCTTAATTTAGGATTTGTTAAAAAGAAAAAAAAAAAGACTTTGATAATCTGGTCAAGTTGGATCATGAACGATGATAAAATCTGTTAGATTTGTTAGGAATTTAATTCAGTATATATACTGAACTCTGTATGCTAAGAGCTTACTACATTTGGTTGAGTCATAACATAGTAATTCCCCTAATCAAGTTCATGATCTCCATGATATGTAATATAGGGAGAGATAAGACAAATACAAAAATAATTATATAGAAGACAAAACTCTGTGTGACAGAAATGAGGCCAAAATGTTACAGTCAGGGTTCTTCTCTTGTTTTTAGGTCCTCCAAGCCAGGCCATGTGGGCTTTGGGGGATAAGATTGCATCTTCCATAGTGGCTCAAACTGCAGGTATCCCAACTCTTCCCTGGAGTGGCAGTGGTAAGAAAATACTTCTTGTTTGTATTTTGAAGTGCAGAAAAGCTCAGTAGGTATTTGGGACTGTGGCCTAGGTGTTAAGTTTATTTAAAATGTATTGGGTGATGGGCATTAAGGAGGGCATGTGATGTGATGAGCACTGGGTGTTATATGCAACTGATAAATTATCGAACACTACATCTGAAACTAATGATGTACTATTTGTTGGCTAATTGAATTTAAATTAAAAAAGGAAAAAAATGTATTCGGATATGTGATAAGAAATAGAATCGAGGTTGATTTATGCTATCTTGTATTTCCTAGCTTAATTAATACACCTGTGATTTTATCATGTCTTAGGAATATAAATTTTGTACCAGGTGCACAGATGCTAAACTGTGATTTAAGTGATCTAGGGACTTAATTTGAACTTGGAGAAACTCTAGGAAAACTCATATGGTTCTGTAGATTGGGATCTGCTCTGGGTAGGCTAGAATCTTTGTCAGAGATGGACTTTGGCGGAATTAGGCCTTTGAACCTGCCTGGCAGGTGACCTGGATCACTAAGAAAAACCTAAAAACCCACTTATTCACATATTTGCCTGCCAGTGTTTTCTTAATGTCAGCCCACTATCTATTGATGATTTGCTTTGCCTGTTCAATACCATTCAACCTCTCCTTTGCCCTTGATGCAGAAAATGAGGGCAATAGTCAATCTTTCTTCCAGGCATACAGAAGAATACAATTTTTCTTAAAATGATTTATACTTGACTAATCCCTTAAAGAGTGCTGTGTGAATCATTGTAGCTGATAACAGTATGAACTTGCCTTTTTTAGTACTCCAGCACAGGGAGCAGACATACTCTAAAACCTTTTTTAAATGGGAATGACCATTGTCTTGAGGCTGAACAGATTTGAACTCTTGTTATTCTGGCTCTACAGGGGGATTGCAATATCCTCTCCAGACCTGCTGGGTCAAACAGTTTAAAATAAAAGGTTGAATTTGTTCTTGTTTGAATGGAGAGACTATAGCATTCCCCTTGTGGCTGAGTACAGGGACATTCAGGGAACATGGAATCATGACTCTGCTGAGGCCTATAAAACCGCCATTTCCATTTCTAAGGGCTCATAAAGATTGAATTATTTCCCAGACCTCTGGCCCTGGTGCAGGCCTGAACACACAAATCGAAGGTATTTTGCCTGCTGAGTTGCTGTGAAAAGTCTGACTTTTTTTGTGTGTGTGTCTTGTATGTCCTTGCATTTTTATAAGTTTCCTCCCTATTAGCTCTCCTGACTTCTTCCAGGGTCAGAACCCAAGTTGCCAGCTCCTGCTAGAGCTAAATATCGTTAACCCCAAGGACTAATGAGGTTTTTATGCCATCGTTCTTTCTCACATTTACCCTCAATTTTGGATAAATATTAGAGCATTTTAAAGAAGGAATAGCAGAAAACTGACAAGAACAGAAGCTTTTTTAGCAGCTTTTAAGTCACTGTTATCTATTACAGGTCTTCATGTGGACTGGCATGAAAATGATTTTTCAAAACGTATCTTAAATGTTCCCCAGGAATTATATGAAAAAGGTTATGTGAAGGATGTGGATGATGGGCTGAAGGTAGGTTACGAACTCTAGGGAGTGATGTCTTTCAACTGACCAGTTAGAGTCACAAAGTAATTTGTAGCCTGGTTCATGATATACACCCATGATGGCATTGGGGTTGTAAGAACCGGAGATACAGTTTATAGAGTAAGGAAGTAACCTAGATTTAACAAAAACAATTTAAATTTGTTTTGAAGCAAGCTGCTCACCTGGACAGAACATTTCTTAGGTGGCTAAATCAGAGCTTTTAGGGAGTACCGATTCTGCTCTCTACCACCTGTTAGTGTGTGTATGAGGTGGCAGGGGTAGGGGACAGAGCGACACACAACACACATTTGCCCCTGCTTGAATTCAAAACTAAGAAGCCAGGCAGACAGAGAAATGTCAGCTTTATTTCAAATGGAGATGTTGGTGAAAATGGCTTCAGTGTGTAAACTGAACGCCCGAGTTCAACATGCTTACTCACTGGGTACTTGCAGTGCTGAGTAACCACAGACTTTCCTCTGCAGAGACAGAGCTTTTTACCATTCAGCTTCTTGTATCACTGAGAGCTGACTAAGAGCATATGTTCTGTGCAGTGGGCTGATTCCAAAGGGCAAGAGGCTGAGCTCTGCATGCTCAGTTCCTCCTTCCAAACTGACCAATCACACCATTCACTCTTTTTTCCTTGGGGAGGGGTGAGGGAGGGAGCCAAGAGAGGCTGAAGGTGTCTAATTACTGTCCATTCTTGTAGAAACAGGAACCCAAGCAAAAGGAGATCCTTTCTCCCAACAGTGCCTTTTCTTTCTTTTATAGTTCTCCCCATTTTGTTCCCCTTTCACTTTTTAAATAGTTGGAAGTGTCGGTTATGCTTCCAAGTAGATGATGAAAGAGGCTATTTTAGAAAAACACACTACTTGTGTTTGACTTTGTATGTTATAAATTCAAGAGGGATGCTGAAAGCTCAACTAATTTTGCTCTTTTGTTTGCATTTCAAGTTAAGCCTCTCATAATCTCCTGAATAATTATTTCTAATTGAATTGCAAACACTATACTCTATTTGCTGTAACTTGCAAAAGAGTAGAAGCCCTTTGTAAGGAACTAGCTATTTTGCTTATCAATTGAAATTCCTTTTTTTTTCCTGATCATAATTTTAAATGTAAAAATTTCTGGTAGAAAATTTGGAAGGCCAGAAAAGAGATGATGGTAAAACCACCCATAAACCCACCATCCAGAGATAGATACATGTTCATAACACATTCATACATCTTATTTCAGCCTTTTTTGATTCATAGTATATATTATTATCATGTAGTGATCATCTTTATTAATAGATTCTCATAATTATGATAAGTATAAAATTAGGGTCTTACTGTATATATATATATATATATATATAGTAGTATATATACTGCTAGTATATATACTTAGTAATCCTAGTTTCTTTTCCTGTTTTTTATTATGTATAGGCATTTTCCTCATGACATTAAAATTCTTCTAAAATATTCTAAAAAGGGGCATCTGGGTGGCTCAGTCGGTTGGGCGTCTGCCTTCGGCTCAGGTCATGATCCTAGGGTCCTGGGATCAAGGCCTACATCAGGCTTCCTGCTCAGTGGAGAGCCTGCTTCTCCCTCTCCCCCTGCTCGTGCTCTTTCTCTCTCTCTCTCTCTCTCTCACTCTTTCTCTCAAATAAATAAATAAAATCTTTAAAAAAAAAATTCTGAATGGATGACCTGTGCCTAGAGCCTTCATATCTTTTTACACAAGGCCTACCTTCTTACTGCCATCATGTGGACCACCCTATTTTTTTTTTTTTTTAAGATTTTATTTATTTATTTGACAGAGACACAGCGAGAGAGGGAACACAAGCAGGGGAGTAGGAGAGGGAGAAGCAGGCTTTCCGCGGAGCAGGGAGCCTGATATGGGGCTTGATCCCAGGACCCTGGGATCATGACCTGAGCCGAAGGCAGATGCTTAACAACTGAGCCACCCAGGGACCCCTACCCTATATATTTTTTTAAGTCTTTTTCACATTTGTGGCTGATTCTTTGGTACTTAACACTCAGTGATAGCTCTTTCTTTAATAACATTATTTCATCAGGCTACCTCCGTTTATAAGCATAGAAGTGAATAGAGGTAAGAGAATTTTAGAAGAGATGGAACTGTACTTAATCGACTAATTCAACATCTGAAATGCTCTTCTTTCTGTTGGTACATGTTTAGATATTGTTATAATGGAAACCGTAAATCACTGGAATGTTTTAACAAAGGAATGACTTAGTTATTCTAAATTTTGGTTAACTTTTCCCCACTTTACTTTTTGCCATAACAATACAATCTGGACATCTTCTGTATTGTTACATGTAAAAGTCACCTCATCCCTTTTAATACTTGCACAGTATTCTAATAGATGGACATATCTTGATTTAACTAGCTCCATCCTTAACAGATATATAATAATTTCCAGAAAGTTTTAGGATTGTTACCTGATCATTATTAAATTCTATAAATGCAAAAACCGCATTTAGAGTATGTGTTGAAAATTAGTGTTCTAATTTTTTTTTAATATTTTAGTGTCTTGTTATTTTTATCTTTTATGAAAAGTTGAGTGAGAAAATAATTTCTGGATACACGGGAGTTCTGATTTGTTGAATCTTATACGTTGTCAGAAGCTGTACTGGGAACATCAGCATTTTATTAAGTGAACTACTTACACCTTTTTTAAAAATAAAAATTAGAGGTAATACATGAATACCTACATACTATAATTCCAATAATAGAGAAATAAATATAGTAAAAAGTAGAAGTATATCTACCCATCTTCCTTTTAGAAATCACCACTGATGTATATTCTAGACTTTTTTTTTTTTTTTAAAGATTTTATTTATTTATTTGACAGAGACAGAGATAGCGAGAGCAGGAACACAAGCCCCGGGAGTGGGAGAGGGAGAGCAGGCTTCCCGCCAAGGAGGGAACCCGATGTGGGACTCGATCCCAGGACCCTGGGATCATGACCTGAGCCGAAGGCAGACGCTTAACGACTGAGCCACCCAGGCGCCCTAGACTTTTTTTTTATACCCTGATATGTGGGTGTATGAATGCATACATAATCATATATAAATACATAAGTTTTTTAAAAGATTTTATTTATTTGAGAGAGAGAGAGCGCAAATGGGGGGAGGAGCAAAGGGAGAGGAACAAGCAGACTCCATGCTCAGCGGGGAGCCTGATATGGGGGCTTGATCCCATGACCCTGAGATCATGACCTGAGCCAAAATCAAGAGTTGGATGTTTAACTGACTGAGCCACCCAGGTGCCCCATAAACATATAGTTTTATTTTGTTTTTGATGTATATGGGATTATTTTAGGTTGAACCATATGAAAATGCCAGTATTCAACAATTTTTTTTTTTAACCTACAAAAAAAGGGCACTTTCTTTTTGTTCAACCTAATGCTACAAATACTGTTACTACTTTTTTTTTTTTCACCTATGTTACTACTTTTCTTTTTCACCTATGTCTTCAGGACCTTTCTATTTTACTACTTTCGGACCTACCAAAAACAGCATTTTTTTTAAAGATTTTATTTATTTTTATTTAGAGAGCGAAAGAGAGAATTTGAGCAGGAGGAGGGGCAGAGGGAAAGGGAGAGAGAGAATCCCAAGCAGAGTCCATGCCCGACATGGGGCTCAAGATATGACCTGAGCCAAAATCAAGAGTCAGTTACCCAGGTTCCCCCAATGACAGCATTCTTAAAGGGAGAAGGTGCCAATTTTCTCCTTCCCTGTTAATACTACTCTTATTTCCATTTTTCTCTTTTTTTCTTGAAGGCAGCGGAGGAAGTTGGATATCCAGTAATGATCAAGGCCTCAGAAGGAGGAGGAGGGAAAGGAATCAGAAAAGTCAACAATGCAGATGACTTTCCTAACCTTTTCAGACAGGTAGAATACAAGTTGTTTTTGTTTGAATTTACATGTATGTCAGAGATATATCAGAGATACATGATATAACTCACAGTATATATATAAACTGTTACGTTGTACACCAAAAACTAATATAATGTTGTATATCAATTATACCTCAATAAAATAGAAGATAATAAGTCATCATATAATTTGGATGTCCAGAAAATATTTAATTTTCTCTGTAAGTACTCTAGTCTTTCTCTCTAGCTCCTACCTCCTTATTAGCAATGTCCAGTTCAGTGTAAGGTTTTATTCACTAAGATAACTCAAACAATAGTTACTCACTCTATGTAAAAGTGCTCAGTTTCTCAGATAGCTCTTCCCTGTATGGTGCATGTGGAAGAGACGCTAGTAAAAGATTGTGCAAAGTAAGATTTTGCCTTTCTACCTTTTTGTGTCCCTCTTCTGCTGTCACTGCAAAGTATGCGGTTAACTCTTATTCTGGTTGCTCTTGGCTTGGCCAGACTCAGGCTCTCTGATTGAGTTTATCTTACTTTAGTTCAAATTGGCTGCAGGCTCCTGAGTTTTTGCTGTGTGTACCAACTACCGGGCCAGCTCTGCAGTCTACACCCTAGTCTGTGCTGCCTGGCCACCACACGCAGACACCCTATGGCAGGTTCACATTCTATAACTGGGGATGGTTAGGAAAGCTAAACCTCAAATCTCTGTCTGTCTAACCCTCTGGTTTGCAGCCAAGTGGTGTAGCCATACTACAAGTTGTGGAGGCCAAAAAAATGATCTCTTTTCAGAATCTTAGATAATTGGTAGACAAAAGTCTCTTCTTTCCTGCCCTAGAGCTACCCTCACATACTTGACTCATACTTTTTTTCTCCTACCAGAAAAAGAGGAATCAGAAAAAGGAAAATTGGGACACATTCTGGCCTTTCACTCTCCTAGCTTCCCACTGTTGTTATTTTTCCCAGCATTTTTACTTTGCACAATCTTTTACTAGTGTCTCTAGCCACCTTCTGTTTGCTCTCTTTTTTTTTTAAAACCATTCAACAGCAAACTGATAAAGGTGATAAAGGTGTTGTTTTGCTGCATTGTCCTATTTTGAATGTCAAAATTCAAATATTACCCTTCTTTTTCTTTATATTCCTTTTGTAGTTTATCTAATTTCATAGGTAGATCAATGCCTCATGGGGTCTAAAGAAAAGGTCTTTTGCTCTTAGAAGCAAAAGAAAAAGCATGTTAATTTTTTAAAAATACAAGTCCTTTAGATGTTTCAAAACTACTTATTACTGTGGAATCAAATAGTTGAAGAATCTAGAACACTAAGATTAGCAAGTTTTACGTGAAAGTCCTCAAGTTCCAATAATGATTAATTAAATAACAAACCAATCATCCCATTGAGAACAAACTAGAAAAGCTGGACAAATTTTTTTTTTAAAATCTATTTTAAGGCATTAGAAACCTTTCAAGACAATAAAGAGTAATGGGGCTAAGGTATAAGAGAAGAAGGAAACCTGAGGAGGTGGCATTTGAGACCACTTTTTCCCTAGAGATATCTTCTGGTTTGAGAAGAAGGAGTTAAAAAGCTGATTGGAGTTTTCAACAGTTTTACAAGACTAAAAGGACAAAACTTAGCCTTTAGAGTTTGCTAAGGAGGATTCCCTGGGAAACCCTCCCACATTTTAGGTTGGGATCTTGAAGGGACTATACCTTAGGAGTAAAAATAAACTGGAAATAGACCAACCTTCACAGGGACTAAATCTCAGCTTCAAAATACTCAACCTTTGATTCAAGCAAGGGGTTCTAGGATTGCTAGTGTCACTAGCCACTAGAAAGAAGCAAATATAATAACATCCAGAACCTCAAATTATTTCTATTTATTTTTCAAATGAAGTTTCAAATAGCCATTTCAAAGTAAGCAAGCATATCAAATTACATGACTGAAAATCTAGAAAAATAAAAGTCAGTTTTAAAGGGCCCACAGAGAATTTAGGTAATGGATCTATCAGACAAGGATTTTAAAGTAACTATACTTAATGTATTCAAGGAAATTAAAGACAAGAATTTGGTTGGAAAACTGGAAACGATAAAGAAGAAACAAATTCTAGAACTGAAAATACAGTAACTAAAAATAAGAAGTCAATAGAGGAGTTTAATAGCATGTTAGATGCAGTTGAAGAGAGAATTAGTGACTGGAAGATAGAAGAAAATTCAGACCGAAGCCATGAAGAGACAAAAGGATGAAAAATACAGAAAAGAGCATGTAAGAGATTATTTGCAAAGATGAACATGATGACTCCTCCCATCTCTCTATACAGACCCCTATGATTTTTGCCTCTCTTCCCATCAAGAAAGACTGTCTTTTTTCCCCACTCTTTAAAGTTTGGCTAACCCTATGACTTGTTTTAGCCAAGAGAATGTAGCAGAAATGATTTATAAGTTCTGAAGTCTAAACCTCATTTCTGCCCTTGCCCTCTTGAATTGAGCCTCATACTGACAAGTGAAGAAACCAGTCTAGCCTTTTGGAGAAAGAGAGGCTGCATGATGTAGAGATGATTTGTCCCAGCTGAGACTTCCTAGATCTACATGCTGACAGCATCACATTTGAGACAAGCAAGTGAGATCCTATTAGACCATCCAACCCCAGTCAAGTTGCCAGATGACTACAGCTGCATGAGTAGCTCCTGCCAAGATCAGCAGAACTACCCAACTGTGCCCCACTCAAATTGCTATAAGCAAATAAAATAAAATGGTCGGTGTCCTAAGTTACTAAATTTTTGGTGGTTTGTTAGGCATCAGTGGGTAACTGCCACAGAAATTGCTACCCCAAAGGTGTGATGCTGCCACAACAAAAAAGTAAAATATGTGCACTGGCTTTAAGACTGGCTCATAGATGGAGGCCAAAAAAATGATGAGATTTTTCATGAAGGCTGGAGGAATGATGAACAGACTGTTAGTGGAGGCTGGATAGGCTGTGAGGGAATTAATAGTAGAGTCTGATAAAAAAAGGTTAACACATGTTTTATAATGACAAAACAATTGTCTGAGGTAACTTGAAAGACGGAGAATGTATTTAATGAACTCATGGACCTAGTTAAGGAAATCTCTAGACAAAGTGTTGAAAGCATCTGTTAAATCCTTCTGGTTACTTAATGCTAAGGAATTATAAGAGAGAGATGAGCTAATGAAGGTGTTTCAAGCTTGTTGAATTTGAAAATAGTTTCTCATTCCCAGTCTCTCCACCTGGCGAAAGATCTTCAAAGTGAAAAGTGACCTCAGGGTAAAGGCCAAGTAAAGAATACCTGTGAGATCCTTTAAGGCCTCAGACATATTTAAGACACGACCGGGTAGATTACCCTCTCAGTTAACAGGAAAGAGCTTCAAAGAATCTTAAAGGTGTTGTCCCACAGCAGCCTGATATGCCCAAAGTATAGAGATGTCTGTGCAGAAAAGTTACAGATCTTTTGGGGCAGGGAGTAAATCTCCCAGTGTGATTCATAGGAAACCCACAACATTTTCAAGAAAGTTGTACTGATGATTACACCAAAGGATCCAAAAGGGACAGAGGTAGTTCAGACTTCAAAGAGGCTTCTGTGTCTCTTCAACTTTCTATAAACAGGAAGCAGACTGAGAAAGCTATTCAGCTGTAAATATCAGTCATTTCCAATAAAAAAAGAGATTTGTCAGAGAACAGAGCTAGGAACCCAGAGGGCAGAGCTAAGAGCAGAGGAGAGCCATGGATTAGGAAAATCACTCCCAGGGAGCAGAACAAGGAGCCTAACAAAATTTCCCTGTCTCTAGAGTCAGGAAACCTGAGATGCAGAGTTGCTATGGAACAGTGACTGCTGTGTACTTCCCATCCTCTCTTCTTTGAACAGGAATATCTTTTACAGTTATCCTTTCCCCATCTCATCATTAAATATTGGGGGTGTTGGGGCAGATAACTTGTCTTTTTAGTTCCCAGATCGTTGGATCAAGAGAAACTGTACCTGAGGAGCTGCACCCAAGGAGTCTCATTCGCATCTGGACATGATTCATGAGAAAATGGACGTCAAGCCTGATGCCATGATTGGATGACTTTGGGGGTCTTGGGAGGGGGTGAGTCAATTTTGCATGTGGGAGGTATATGAATTATTGTGGCCAGAGGGCTGACCATAGTAGATTGTTTGCAGAGATGGCCGCAATAACTCCTCCCATCCTTGTATGTATATCCTTTTGCAATGTGATTGCCTTTCCTCTCATCAAGAGGTGGCATCTCTTTTCCCACCCCTTGAGTCTTAGCTGGCCCTGTGGCTTGCTTAAACCATTAGAATGTGGCAAAAGTGGTGTCGTGTAAATTCTAGAGCCTAGAGCTTGTGAAGTCTTGCAGCTTCTGCCCTTACCTTCTTGGAACACTGCATTGAAGAAGCCTGAGCTAGCCCTATTGGAGGATGAGAGTCCACATGCTATAGAGATGAGCTGTTCCAGTCAAGGCTCCCTGGACCTACCAGTCGACAGTCAACACAAGTCACCAGACATTTCAGTGAGACCATTCAGCCCCACTTGAACTACCAGATGATGATATGCACACAAGTGACCCCAGGCAAGACCAGAAGAAGAACTGCCCAGATGAGGACAGTATCATGAGCAAATAAAATGATTGATGTCCTAAGCAACCCACTGAGTCTTGGGGAGACTTGCTACATAGCAAAACAGCATAAAAGACATATGGGATATAGTGAAATGATCTAACATCTTGGGCTTTGAATCTCAGAGGAGGGAGAGAATGGAACAGAAGCAATATTTGATGACATCATGGAGCAGAAACAGTATTTGAAGAGATAACGGCTAAGAATTATCCTGAACTTATAAAAGATACCAAGCACAGATTTTAAAAAATAAAAAACTATGAGCCACACAGGATAAATACAGAGAAAACCACATCTAAGATTACCAGAGTAACTCTGCTACCTCGCCCCGCCCTAAAAAAAGAGAGAAAGAAAATCTTAAAGCAGCTGTAAAAGGTTATTTTCAGAGGAGTAACAATATGTTGATAGCTGACATCTCAGTAAAAGCAGTGGAAGCCAGGAAACGTTGGATGATCTTTAAAAGAGCTACAGGAAAACTACTGCCAATGTAGAACTCTATCTCCAGGGGCGGTGTGCCTCCACACTGAAGATCCAAGTCCTTCAACTACAACACTGTGACAGAATGCGAACCAGGAAGGCACCTCGTCTGGAGCAGGGTGTACATTTGGCTGTCTGCCGCTGATGGCCGTATTTCACCCTTTTGTGGGATGTGTGTGTGTCTTTTCAAACTATTTTGTTTTTCACTTTTGTAACACACTGGATGTTCCTGTGTTTCACAATCACCAAGTAATAATCAGTTATATAACTAAGAATGCAGGATCTTAAAAATAGATGAGGGCATGAGCTATGTTTTATTCATTTCTGTATTCCTACTAATTCACGTGGTCCCTGACACTTTTAGGCATCTGCCTGTTGAAATTGAAGCAGCTTATCAGGATAGGAAAAATGCTTACTACTTAAGAATTTGTTTTATTTCCTTTTCTAATATAGGTTCAAGCTGAAGTCCCTGGATCTCCTATATTTGTGATGAGACTAGCCAAACAATCTCGTCATCTGGAGGTACAGATCTTAGCAGATCAATATGGCAATGCTATCTCTCTCTTTGGTCGTGACTGCTCTGTACAGCGCAGGCATCAGAAGATTATTGAGGAAGCACCTGCTGCTATCGCTACTCCAGCAGTATTTGAACATATGGAACAGGTGTGTATATGAAAAGCTGTAAGTTTTGTTTTCTTACACAGGACTACTACTCATTCAATTCATATACCAGTCTGAGAATACTGGAATTTCACACAGTGGTTCTAGGTAATTTATAAGATTATATCCTTTTCCTAAAGGAAAAGTGATTCTACCATTCTCCCTCTAAACATTTCGGGCTCTCAATTAGTTAACGCTTTTGAAAAAAATTATTTAGTATACTATTTTGAGTAGGGATAAAGAAAAGAACTGTTTGGGGATTTTTAATCTTACTGTTTAACATTTTTTTTCAGATTTTATTTATTTAAGAGAGAGAAGGCTTGAGCAGGGGAAGGGGTAGGGAGAGGGACAAAGGGAGAAGCAGCCTCCCCACTGAGCAGGATTCTGGGATCATGACCCGAGCCAAAGGCAGACACCCAACGGAATGAGCCACCCAGGTGCCCCTAGAGGGAGAGAATCTTAAGCAGACTCAGCGCTGAGCACGGAACCCGACATGGGGCTCTCTCTCAGGACTGAGCCACCCCGGTGCCCCTGATTTTTTTTTTTTTTTTAATAAGCTCATGATAATCAGGTAGTTCCATTTTTTGAATCTTCAGATGTATTTATTGAAATCCATTATCTCTTAAAAGGTCCTCTACGCATCTCTAAAGTTTATATATTCTGTATTTTTGTGTAGAAAAGAATCTCTCAGCAGTCTTGCACTTCTAGTTTAAGGGTCTGAACATGGGCTTTTCTGGAATAGTGACTGAGTCATCTTATCGGAAATATGTTTTCCATCTCTTTTCTCCTGAATTTCAAATAAGCTAAATATATGGTCATTTGTGTTGGAAGTTTAATTTATACATTGTGTGAATTTATTAAGAATCATTTCTTTACCTGCTGTAAAAAAGAGGCCTCCAAAATTCAGTGGCTTTAATAAGGTATAAATTCTCTTTCTCATTCTCACCATCATTGCAAGATGAGTTAGTACCAGGGACCCAGATTTATTGCTGTGCCATTCACTAGGAATGGGGTCAGCAAACTACACCTTGTTAGCGAAATCCAAACTGCCAACTTTCTTTGTAAATAAAAAGTTATTGCATCACAGCCATGCTAATTTATTTATGTCTGATCTGGCTGCTTTATCACTGCAATGCCGGAGTTGTGTGGTGTGGCAGAAACTATATAGGCCACAAAGCTGAAAATAATTACTATCTGGTTCTTTAATGAAAATGTTTGCCAACCCTTGCTCTAAGGTGTTATTATCTTCATGATTAAAGGTTCCTCACAAGATGAGGTTCGTACTATAGCCTGTGGGAGGAGGCGAGAAAGGACTAGGAGGGCAAGCATATAAAAATGTGATCCAGAAGTTACCCATATTACTTCTGTTCATATCCCATTGGGCAAAATTCAGTTACACAATCACACCTAGCTATAAGGGATGTTGGGAATTGTAGTCACTAACTGGGTGGCCATATACTCAGCTGAAATTCAGGAGATGCAATTACTAGATGAATGACACACAGAAAAATCGCTGGAGGGCATTTAATAATTTAATAATCTGCCTCAGTCTGCTCCTCTGGCTACCCATTATCTTTTCACACCCCTTTTCTCACTTTCTTACTAACATACTTAGTCTTTCCCCAAAGAAGACAGCCCAAAGTACCAACCAGTTACTACAGTCAGCTCAGAGTCCAGGATCTCTAGGTCATGTACATTTCTCTGCATTAAATGTTCATGTGGCTTTTCACGGGCCAGTGGCCTAAAATACAAGTTATCTACCCCCAGTCATTCCTCCCTCCAGCATCTACCCAATATACAGTGATGGAATATGAACAGGATTACTCCCCATGGTCCATAGCAGTTAGCAGATCCTTCTAGGCAGTAATTGTGGTGATTTCATTTAGCCCTCTCGCTGCCTCTGGTTCTGCTCTCAGGTAGTAAATCCCTTGCCCATCGTCCCTGAAGTACCTGGCTTCGTTCCCTGTGAAGTTCTTCCTCATTGAGTTTTCTCTGTGATTGGGCTTTAGAGACTATGCCTTCTTTGGCAGAGCTGGTGCAAGAGTGGGGCCACAAATACTACTCTAGTTATCAATCACAGGCTTTTCAAGGCCAGGTTTGTGGTATGTTTAGAAATACAATTCCTTCAAAACTTAGTTAAGTTTCTGGATTATTTGCTTGCACCCAGCTTCAGGTAGGAGTAACCACACTCCCCAAATTTCTAGATACATTAAGTTTTCCTCTACTAGTGGATCTTTGATACTGGGTTGCTTCAGGGTGAGAATCTAACCTGGTTTTGGGGTACAAAAGCAGTTGGTTTTTTCACATTCTGACTTTATCTAACTTTTTCTTAGGGCTTACGTAGTGTGTTGTCTGCCATCCAAGTTATTGTGGAAGACAGTTTACTGAATGTTTTGTTATGCCTAACAATGAGGCCACAGCCTTTTCTTTCAGTCTGCAGTATTTGATTCCTTGCTACCCACTACTCTGTTGCTAAGCTAGCATCCCATATTTTAATTTTTTTTTTAAAGATTTTATTTATTTATTTGATAGAGACAAAGCGAGAGAAGGAACACAAGCAGGGGGAGTGGGAGAGGGAGAAGCAGGTTTCCCGTTGAGCAGGGAGCCCGATGCAGGGCTCGATCCCAGGGCCCTGAGATCATGACCTGAGCTGAAGGCAGACGCTTAACGACTGAGCCACCCAGGCGCCCCTAATTTTTTTAAATAGTAGCATCCTACCTAGATTTTATAATTTTTTTTTTTTTAAGATTTTATTTATTTATTTGACAGAGACACAGCGAGAGAGGGAACACAAACAGAGGGAGTGGGAGAGGGAGAAGCAGGCTTTCCGTGGAGCAGGGAGCCTGATGCGGGGCTCGATCCCAGGACCCTGGGATCATGACCTGAGCCGAAGGCATACGCTTCACGACTGAGCCACCCAGGCGCTCTGAATTTTATAATTTCTGTATTGATTAGTTTACAGGTTAAGCAGTTAATAAAGAGATCCAAAAAATAAAATGACCTTGTTGAGGTAGAAGTTTATCTTTCCTTCCCATCATAATCTCAGGTGAGCTCTCCAGGGTTGTAGACAGTTCTGCTGCCTGAGGCCATCTTGCAGTTCAGGTTCTTTCTGTTTTGTTCTGCCATTCTTAGTATGTTCTCATCTGCATGGTAGAAACTGGCTTGAGCTATTACGACTGTGTTCCAGTGCACAGGAGGGGAAAAGACAGGAATAGAGGATAAGTAGTTTCCTTTCCAAAACCTGATTCAGGGCTTATGCATATTACTCACTAATGCCGACATTACTATGTCAAACCTTAGTAACTAGCTGCAAGGGAGGTTAGAAAATCTAGTCTCTAGCTGGACAGCCATGTTTCTAGGAAGAGTAGTAGGAATACTAAAAACCAGGGCACACTAAATAGTCTGCCATGGCGGCTTTTTTTTTTTTTTTGCCTGCATACACTTACACCTGAGAGGGTGAAGTTGTCTGTGATCCCAAGTGAGAAACAGTTTTCCCCCAGCTCTGGATTGAGTTTGCCATCCATGTCTTAGGGGCCTTGTATAGTAATCAGGGAGGGTGAAATTTACTCTTATGTGGCTGAAAGCCTTTGGTGGCTCTTAAAAACGGTGGATATTTGAGTCAGGGAGAGAGGGAGGGGCTACAGTGGTCCACCAGCTCATCAAGGTTGAGATACTTACGTTGACTTATGTTTCTTTGAGTGTGCGGTGAAACTTGCCAAAATGGTTGGTTATGTGAGTGCTGGGACTGTGGAATACCTCTACAGCCAGGATGGAAGCTTCTACTTTCTGGAACTGAATCCTCGGCTGCAGGTGGAACACCCTTGTACAGAGATGGTGGCTGATGTCAACCTCCCCGCAGCACAACTCCAGGTGAATCACCTTGATCTTGGCTGAGCGAGTTGCCTGCAGGAGTTCGAAAGTCTGAGATGCCCAAGGAACGGGTTTAACCGGTGCCTGATAAGAGAGAAGCACCTCCTATCTAAGTCTCATCTCATGTTCATCTCGTGCTGTATGGGTTGTGATGTGTGGGTTGGTTTTACTGATGTGGTACAAATCTAGTAATACTATCATGTTTTTTAAGCCAGACACGTCTGATAGAAACTGTCACATTTTAGAAAGAAATTCTTAAAATAATATGCTTTTTAATTTTTAAGATTTCATTTATTTATTTGACAGAGAGAGAGAGACAGTGAGAAAGGGAACATAAGTCGGGGGAGTGAGGGAGGGAGAAGCAGGCTTCCCACTGATGGGAGAGCCTGATGCGGGGCTCGATCCCAGGACCCTGGGATCATGACCTGAGCCAAAGGCAGACGCTTAATGACTGAACCACCCAGGCGCCCCTAAAATAATATGCTTTATTCAATTAATTGTAAAAAACTTTACAGCTTTGTCCTCCACTCCTTTTTTTACTCGTGTTCTGTAATGAAGCAATTCCACATCAGGGTGGTGGTGGAAGTTTTTCCTGGCAAGACTCTGGTAGCACCTGTTTATTTTTGTAATGTTTAAAGTGCTAGTTGTCAATCTTGTTTTCTCCATTCGGCCCAGGAAACAAATGTTATGGGAAACAGTAATGGCTAATGGTGAGGTTTGGTATTATTTGTATTTAACACGTCTTTACCCACAATGGGAGGTCCTTCTGTATTCCAATGAAGTACTAAAGATTTATTTACTTTCTGAGTGGTTTGTGGGAATAATTATGACACAGTTAGGACTTTTTAGCTGTCTGAACTTCTTGGATAGTCACTTACACTGACTCTTCCCTTCTGTATTTTAATCCTGCTCCCTTAATGGAGAAATGTCAGTAGACACACACAACTAGGGTTACTTATTTGATTGTTGTAGAATACAGGCTACAAAGATGTCCATCGACAGATGAATGGATAAAGAAGATGTGGTGTATATATACAATGGAATATTATGCAGCCATCAAAAGGAATGAGATCTTGCCATTTGCAACGACGTGGATGGAACTGGAGGGTATTATGTTGAGTGAAATAAGTCAAACAGGGAAAGACATGTATCATATGATCTCACTGATATGAGGAATTCTTAATTGCAGGAAACAAACTGAGGGTTGCTAGAGTGGGGGGTGGGGTGGGAGGGATGGGGTGACTGGGTGATAGACACTGGGGAGGGTATGTGCTCTGGTAAGCGCTGTGAATTGTGCAAGACTGTTGAATCTCAGATCTGTACCTCTGAAACAAATAATGCAATATATGTTAAGAAAAAAAAAAGAAGAAGAAGGTAGCGGGAGGGGAAGAATGAAGCGGGGGAAATCGGAGGGGTAGACGAACCATGAGAGACGATGGACTCTGAAAAACAAACTGAGGGTTCTAGAGGGGAGGGGGGTGAGAGGATGGGTTAGCCTGGTGGTGGGTATTGAGGAGGGCACGTTCTGCATGGAGCACTGGGTGTTATGCACAAACAATGAATCATGGAACACTTCATCTAAAACTAATGATGTAATGTATGGGGATTAACACAAGAATAAAAAAAAATACAGGCTACAATAGAACATTTTAGGTGGTGGCTTACTAAAATGAAAAATCTTACAGGTAATCTGATAGCCTCCACATTTTAAGGAAAGTACCCATGAAAATTGAGTGACGTTTTTCCTTTCAGATTGCCATGGGGATCCCTCTATACAGAATCAAGGATATTCGTATGATGTATGGGGTATCTCCTTGGGGCGATGCTCCCATTGATTTTGAAAATTCTGCTCATGTTCCTTGTCCAAGGGGCCATGTTATTGCTGCTCGGATCACCAGTGAAAATCCAGATGAGGTAACCTATCACTTAAAAGGTTTATACTTTTTTTTTCTTGTGAACTTTACTATCAATATGGTATCTGGAGGCCTGCTTCTGCAATAATCTTGGGACTTCCTCTGGAGAGGGAAATTTATAGAAGTCTCATCAGAGCAGACAAATAGGTGATCACTGCTCCGTTGACCATTTAATCCAACTTTAGTCATTATAGAGTCCTCTTTGGGTCTGTAGTACTGAATGTTGGCCCTTAAGCCTTTCTGATTTTTGTGCATATTTCTGCTTCCCTATGTGATTAACACAGAGCCGAAACAATGAACATATAAACGTTCTCTTCCTTAGAAATATAATATGGTTTCTCATATTCTTCATTCTCTAACAGGGTTTTAAGCCCAGCTCAGGAACAGTTCAGGAACTGAATTTCCGTAGCAATAAGAACGTTTGGGGTTATTTTAGTGTTGCTGCTGCAGGGGGCCTTCATGAATTTGCTGATTCTCAGTTTGGTCACTGCTTCTCCTGGGGAGAAAACAGAGAGGAAGCAATTTCGTGAGTATAATAACATTTGATTGCATTTAAAAAAATAAATTTGTGCTAATCTTCAGTGAAAGTGTGAGCTTGGGAATGTGAATCATTTACCTGCTACAAAGGTACTGATATGGACAATGTTTTGGAAGAAATATATCTTCAATTGTACTTGCATTCATGTTGTGTTAAATTACGCAGTGTTTGGCAGATGGTTTTGTTCTGAGTCTTTTCAAGTATTTTTACTTTCAAATAGTTTTGATAAATTTATAAAATTGATTGCTTTAAAGAAATAATATTTTTCCATAGAAACAGTATTGTTTTGTGGGGGAGGTAAATTCTTGACCAAGACCTTGGCACGGTATGAAATCATAGATAAGATTTGCTATTTGTCATCAAAATAAAGGTATGGCTGTAAATGTCCTACAGCCATTTAAAATAATAAACTGCTTGTTACATGAAAATGACATAAGGGAACTATCCACACTGTTTACATAAGAGTCCTCAGCGTGCTATGAAATTTACACACAGCTTGTACACATATAACTGCTATATCGTGTTATTAATATTCTATTAAACATAAACATTGAATATTATTATTTTATTTATCTTAATTAAACATAAAATATTAAAAGAAGTTCTGCTTGCCTGAAAAGTAGGGCTCTAGGAGGTAATTTTACACTTCAAATATTTTAGAATATCTATCAAAAATTGAACTAGTGCTTTCTATTTTTTAATTGTCTCTTTTCTTTCTTTTTTTGAAGATTTTATTTATTTATTTATTTATTTTAAAGATTTTATTTATGTGTTTGACAGAGAGAAACACAGCGAGAGAGGGAACATAAGCAGGGGGAGTGGGAGAGGGAGAAGCAGACTTCCCGTGGATCAGGGAGCCCGATGCAGGCTTGATCCCAGGACCCCGGGATCATCACCTGAGCCGAAGGCAGACGCTTAATGACTGAGCCACCCAGGCACCCCAATAAAATCTTTTTTAAAAAAATGGGATGATAATGACAACACTGGTTTTATATTCCACTTGGCAAAAGTTAACTGAAGCTTTGTATGGCTGATGCTTTTAGAGGAAACGTGAACTCTCTTGTTCATCCAGCCCCCACCAATTCTGCCTCACTCATTTACATTCCCAGAGGGGCATCTGTTGGTATTTACGTGTATAGTCCTAATTAAGGAGACCGCTGAGTATTTTCTCCAGGCCACATCCTCTAATCTGGTTCAGAAGCCTTGCTCCTTACCTTCTGATCTAATCTGTACATTCCTCTACAGTGTAAAGCTAACTAGGGTTAACTTTTAGCATATAAAAAATACGGTTTCAGGGGCGCCTGGGTGGCTCAGTTGGTTGAGTGTCCAACTCTTGGTTTCAGCTCAGGTCGTGATCTCAGGGTCCTGGGATCGAGCCCCACGTCACGCACTGTGCTTGGCGGGGAGTCTGCTTGAGATTCCTTCCCTCTCCCTCCCCCTCTGTTCCCCCCCTCCCCACATTCCCACTTGTGCACACACTTGAGCACACGCTCTCTCTCACTAGGGTGAATAAATAAATAAAATCTTTAAAAATATATATATGGTCTCTATAATAAGCTTGCTTCTTGACAACATGCCAGAAGTTCATTCTTCAACTCAGTTCGTTTCTCCTCTCTGCATAACATTAGATCTATATTCTTCAGCTTGGTGTTCATATTCTTGTCCTCCAGAATAACCTCAATCCCCATTTTCAGCATTATTTCCCATAGATGGTAATCCAAATACCACAAGAACAGGACTGTGTCTGCCTTGTTGCTGCTGTTTCCCCTGGACATAGTACGTGCTCAGTCAGTATTTGTTCAATAAGTGGCTTTGTCACTGGTTCCTGTCCTCATATCCCCTGCTTCAATCATAATGTTCCCTGAACACGACCCATGTTTTTGTTCCCCTTTCCCTTTGTTCTTGCTATTTCCTCTGTCCATTCTTTCTTTTTTTTTTTAAAGATTTTATTTATTTATTTGACAGAGAGATAGAGAGCACAAGTAGGCAGAGTGGCAGGCAGAGGGAGAGGGAGAAGCAGGCTCTCCACTGAGCAGGGAGCCAGACGTGGGTCTCGATCCCAGGACCCCAGGATCATGACCTGAGCTGAAGGCAGCCGCTTAACTGACTGAGCCACCCAGGCACCCCTGTCCATTTTTTCATTCACTGCATTCATCAGATATTTTTTGAATATCTGTTGGTGATGGCAATATAAGGTGGACCCAAATAGAGTCTCTGTCTTAATGGAATGTTATAGTCCACAGGAAGATAGGCAATAAGTGACAAAACTCAATGTAACAAATATTGTTTATGATAGTGGGGTTACATAAATGTGTTACAGGAACATAGAGCTGAGTCCGCTGACTCAGTCTAGAGAAGGTCAGAGAATGTTTCCCAGAAGGAAGTGACATCTAGACTGACAGTTGAGAAGCGTGAATAAGCCAGGCCAAGAGGGTGTGGAGAGGGAGATAGAGGTGAGAAACAGAATAATATTCTAGCTGAGGGAATGCCTGGACCATTGCATTGGAATGATACTCCTTTTTTTTTTTTAGATTTTATTTATTTATTAGAGAGGGACAGAGATAGCAAGAAGAGCGCATGAACGGGAAGGAGAGGGAGAAGCAGGCTTCTCGCTGAGCAGGGAGCCCGATGTGGGGCTCGATCCCAGGACCCTGGGATCATGACCTGAGCCGAAGGCAGACGCTTAACGACTGAGCCACCCAGGCGTCCCTGGAATGATATTCCTGTCATAGTCATAATCCCACCTATACTTTTATCCCATGTCAGATTCCACATTCTTCTTGAAACCATAGGGAGGCGGATTTTCTCCCTTCCTAAAACTACTCCAGCACTTTGCTTATATCTCTACTGACATTTATGATATTCTGCCATATGTTTTGAAAGCAGTTATTGAATCTATATTCTCTTTCCCTTATGAGTCTAGTATGTGTCTTGAGTCTGTGAGGTGCCTAATTAAATATTTGTGGAGTTAAGGATGTGCCCTGTCCAAGATAGACACTGGGCAGAAATATACAGGAAAAAACTCATAGTATTTGAAATTTTGTTAAAATTAGATCATTTTACACTTAATTGGGAAATAACAAAAGTAATGAGCAATTCTTTCCACAGATGTGTAAAATGCAGCTTAAAAAAACACTCTCACATGCAAGGTCAGACCGATAACTGATTATACCCAGCCAGTTGCCTAATTGTATGGGAACCAGTTAAGGTATTAGCATTGGTCAAAATGTATTGAACAGTATACTTAAATATATTTTATTATATGTAAAATATACTTTAATAAAATAAGGTGTAAGGAGGGGAGAATTATACCCTAATTCTAGTTAGGAATGATGGAAACCCAATAAGTGAAAACTGAGGATGGTTTGCACATAATTTGTTCTGTACTCTATGTAATGAAATATCTGTGATTTGCTGATGCTCTTATGGTAGAATCAGTCAGAACTCCTAAGTTTACTGACTTATAGATTCTCCTGCCTGGAATGCACATGAATGAGCACACTTACATGTGCACCCTCATTTGTTTGTGGAACCGTCTCTCCCCTCCCTCCCACGACTCCAAAGGATCGAAACGATTTTTTAAAATGATTGAAAAAGTAACAGATCTGCTTCTGTTCTCACAGAAACATGGTGGTGGCTTTGAAGGAGCTATCTATTCGGGGTGACTTTCGAACTACAGTTGAATACCTCATCAAATTGTTGGAGACTGAAAGCTTTCAGTTGAATAGAATTGACACTGGCTGGCTGGACAGACTGATAGCAGAGAAAGTACAGGTGTGTATTTCCCCACTTGCCAAACAGCTTTGGGGATTGGGTTTTTACAGGGTTGTGGTGTGATCAGTCCATGTCACTAGAGAAAATGTATTTGATTCTAATGTAAATGATGCTTGATCTACTTGGAAAAAATCTAGGAGTCAGTGTAATTTTAGCACCGTAGAGTCCTTGTGCCTGTGTTACCTGGTCATTTTATGGGTTCTCGTATTACTTCCTGTAGTGTATTTGAAGAGCGGCATCCAGGGATTGAAATACTTCTGTCCTCATTTGATGTTAAGTCGGCTTCAGAGTTACCAACTTTTACATCCGTCTACCAAGTGCTGATGAGAGGGGTCTCATTTAAATCAGCAGTTACCCCTTGTTTCTGAATCACTGGGCTATTCTAAATAAAATTTTGTATAAAATCATTAGACTCATCTAAATTATCTGAAGGTCCAAATTTTGATTATATACCATTTTTCTTTGAGATTAACAGTAGCCAGATCCTTACACCTTTTTGATTTTATTTATGACAAAATCTTGTTTTTGAACTCCTCTTTGATGGGTTCAGTGGAAATCTTAGGGAGAGTAGAGAGAAAGGTATTTTTCATCTCAATTCAAATGAAGCCTTTATTCAAATTCTTTTTTTTTTTTTTTAAAGATTTATTCAGGGGCTCCTGGGTGGCTCAGTCGTTAAGCGTCTGCCTTCGGCTCAGGTCATGATGCCAGGGTCCTGGGATCCAGCCCCGCATTGGGCTCCCTGCTCAGTGGGGAGCCTGCTTTTCTCTCTTCTGCTCTCCTGCTTCTGTTCCCTCTCTCACTGTCTCTTTCTCTCTCTGTCAAATAAATAAATAAAATCTTAATTTAAAAAAAGATTTTAGAGAGAGAGAGCACAAGTGGGAGGGGCAGGGAGATGGAGAAAGAATCTCAAGTGGACTCCAGACTGAGCACGGAGCCCAATGTGGGGCTCAATCTCATGACCCTGAGATCATGACCTGAGCTAAAAGGAAGAGTCGGACACTTAACCGACTGTGCCACCCAGACACCCTTGCCTCTATTCAAGTTCTAAAAATAAATATGTTTTTACCTCAAATATCAGTTGAATAATAAGGATGGAGGTTCTCAATGCTAGCTGTTTCTTCAGAGCATATGTGTACCTGATTTAAATTGAGGAGCCATGGTGCTAAGTGACCGTGCTTTTGATCTGCCTTCTTTTTCTTTCTTTTAGGCAGAGCGACCTGACACCATGTTGGGAGTTGTATGTGGGGCTCTCCACGTGGCAGATGTCAGCCTACGGAATAGCATCTCTAACTTCCTTCACTCCTTAGAAAGGTAGGCTTTGTTTGTTATAGGCACGTTAACCAGTAGTCCTGGTTTGAAGATCCATTTATTCTTCTCTCTATTCCTGGCAGTTTGTGAGTGCTACATGTTATTCAGTGATCATGGAGGTGGGGGAGAGAAAAGGTGGGGGAGAGAAAAGATGTGGGAGGTTTTTTTTTTTTTTTAAGATTTATTTATTTATTTGAGAGAGAGCAAGCAGGGTATGGGGATCAGAGGGAGGGAGAGAATCTCAAGCAGACTCCTGCTAAGTGCAGAGCCCATCTTAGGGCTCGATCTCACAACCCTGCGATCATGACCTGAGCCTAAACCAAGAGTTGGATGCTCAACTGACTGAGCCATCCAGGTGCCCCAGAATGGGTTGCTTTTTAAAAACGAATCCGGCCGAAATAAGCATTCTCTCCTGTACAAGCATGAAATCTCTCCCCCCCCCCCCCCCCCCCCGCCCAGTGATGAAAATCTGGTGTTTCTCTCTAGAATCAAACCCTGAATATTTCATATATTGCCTGCAACACCTTTCAGAAATTCATAATTGAGGCTGATATTCAAGATGACCTTATGAGTCTAGCAAATAGAGGATCAGACTATATGGGGCTAAACTAATTTCTAACTCTGGTTCTAGAGACTAAGCTCTGTCTTTGAGTCCCTGGAGGAATGGTCCGAGGGACTAATCATTTTAAAGCACTTTAATCACAGGCACTTTATTTCCTTCTGTGTTGTTAGACTGATACAAGCCTTCTTTTAAGGTGTCTGAAAGGAAGAAACAAAGTTTTAAAAATTGAACTGAGATTGCACAGTTATTCAAGTCTTACGATAAATATCTTTCATTGTGTTGCTTTCATGCACTAAAACCTTCAGCAGCTCACATTACCCTTGTGCATTAAATCTAAATCCCTCAATGTGTGACTTTCAACTCCCTATATACTTTGGCCCCTTTTTACCAGTCCAGTTTCACTTATATCTGTTCCTTACCATGCAATCTCTAATCTAGTTAAATGGCTTTCCTACTAGTGTACAAATGTGTCCCACATAATCTCCTCTGCAAACTTCCCTCCATCTTTTTAATGTTAATTAAAAATAATGTTATTATTTTTATTGACTGATTGATTAAAGATTTTATTTATTTATTTGACAGAGAGAGAGAGAGCACACAAGCCAGGGGGAGAGGGAGAGGGAGAGGGAGAAGAAGGCTTCCTGCTGCTGAGCAGGGAGCCCAATGCAGAGCTCGATCCCAGGACCCTGGGATCATGACCTGAGCCGAAGGCAGATGCTTAATCAACTGAGCCACCCAGGCGCCTCTATTTTTATTTTTTTTTATTTTTTTTTTTAAATTTATTTGTGAGAGAGAATGAGAGACAGAGAGCATGAGAGGGAGGAGGGTCAGAGGGAGAAGCAGACTCCCCGCCGAGCAGGGAGCCCGATGCAGGACTCGATCCAGGGACTCCAGGATCATGACCTGAGCCGAAGGCAGTCGCTCAACCAACTGAGCCACCCAGGCACCCCTGCACCTCTATTTTTAAAACATGTATTTTGAAATAATTTGATTTAAAGAAGAGTGGCATCAACAGTACAAACAACTTCTATATATTCTTCACCCAGATTGACCGGTTATTAACATCTTGCCTCACTTGCTTTATCACTTACTCCCTCTTTCCCTTGTCAAAAGTCTTTCTTGATAATGTTTCCCTCCTTGGCGATGTCCTTCCCTTTCCCTTCAACCCAGCCACGGCCTATTACCTTTTTTTTTTTTCTTTTACTACCCCAAATGAAGTCCCAGTTGATAGCAGTAGATGGGGGTTGATTTTACTGGGGCATTTCTCTTTTTTTTAAGTTTTAATTTTATTTATTTTTAATAACGAGTAATATATTCACATTGTTCAAATTTTAAAAGGCACAAAAAGGTAGATAGTGAAAAGTTTCCTTCTTTGACCACCTAGTTTTTTTCCCTGTAGTCAATCCATGTTACCAGTTTCTTCTGTAACCTTCCAGACATATTGTAAATTTATATAAGCATATACACGTAATATTTATTTCTTCCCACCCCTTATTTTTTAAAAACACAAATGGTAGCATACTCTGAAACTGTTCACAGTTTCACTTGCTTTTTTTCACTTAACAGTATGTTTTGGAGAGTAGTTTGTATTAGTACATAAAAGCCTCCATCTTACTGGAGGGTATTATGTTGAGTGAAATAAGTCAAACAGGGAAAGACATGTATCATATAATCTCACTGATATGAGGAATTCTTAATCGCAGGAAACAAACTGAGGGTTGCTGGAGTGGGGGGTGGGGTGGGAGGGATGGGGTGACTGGGTGATAGACACTGGGGAGGGTATGTGCTCTGGTAAGCGCTGTGAATTGTGCAAGACTGTTGAATCTCAGATCTGTACCTCTGAAACAAATAATGCAATATATGTTAAGAAAAAAAAAAGAAGAAGAAGGTAGCGGGAGGGGAAGAATGAAGCGGGGGAAATCGGAGGGGTAGACGAACCATGAGAGACGATGGACTCTGAAAAACAAACTGAGGGTTCTAGAGGGGAGGGGGGTGAGAGGATGGGTTAGCCTGGTGGTGGGTATTGAGGAGGGCACAGTCTGCATGGAGCACTGGGTGTTATGCACAAACAATGAATCATGGAACACTTCATCTAAAACTAATGATGTAATGTATGGGGATTAACATAAGAATAAAAAAAAATTAAAAAAAAAAAAAAAAGCCTCCATCTTTCTGGGCACCTGGCTGGCTCAGTCGGTAGAGAATGCAACTCTTGATCTCGGGGTCGTGAGTTCAAGCCCCACATTGGGTATAGGGATTATCAATAAGTAAACTAAAAAATAGATACATAAAAGCCTTCCTCTTTCTTTTTAATGACTTTATAATATTTCATTATAGGGCTTTTTCATAATTCATGTGTCAGTCCCTTACTGATGGTCCTTTAGGTTGTTTCCAGTCTTGATATTCTAAAAAGTGCTACCATTAATAACCTTTGAGATTTCCTTATAAACTTCTGGAACTTTCTGGAAGTAAATGTGACTCACGTTGTTGTTTCAGGGGTCAAGTCCTTCCTGCGCATACACTTCTGAATACAGTAGATGTTGAACTTATCTATGGGGGAGTCAAATATGTACTTAAGGTATGCTGAACCCCACTGAAGACTACACCATACTTTTTGTCTTTCTTTGTTAGCTTGCTTTCTTTAGGTCCAGAGATGGGAGAAATGTTTGGTTTACTGCAGGGCAGGGTATTAGTGAAATTATAGTCATTATTTGTGTCCGTAGCCTGAAGCAGTTTTTGATATTTCTATGAAAATGTTTTAGTGTTCTTTAATATGACATAGGCAGCCAAGAGATAAAGGAGTCAGAGAACAACCAGGCTAGGGAAAAGCATCGAAGGTTGCCCTATGAGCTTGCAGCAGTACTTAGCCCAGCCCACAGACACTGATGCTAAGAGCACCTTTTCTCCGAGAGAGCTTTCTTTCCTATATTTTGGAAGTAATTATTTCTGGGGCCCCACCTGGTAAGGGACACGCTGACTTGTCCCTTCTGGTTCTCACTCCCTGCAGGTGACTCGGCAGTCCCCCAACTCCTATGTGGTGATCATGAATGGTTCATGCGTAGAAGTAGATGTGCATCGGTTGAGCGATGGCGGGCTGCTCCTATCCTATGATGGCAGCAGTTACACCACCTACATGAAGGAGGAAGTGGATAGGTAAGGGGCTGTGTGAGGGCCACTTGCTGGTCATTGTGTCAGCTTCCTTCTCAGTAGTCAGCAGCTCTGCAGCTTTTTCAAGGTCTTTTTGGGATTCTTTTTTAAATAAGAAGAATAATACATGTACTTAACAAAAATTTCAAAAGTACAAAAGTGTTTACAGTTAAAAACGTTGTCTCTCTGCCACTCCAATGTGAGTAGACAATGAAAAATAAGTTCCTCTCTTTTTAAGCAACCACTGTTAACGGTTTATTTATTTTTGCAGGAATTTTATATGTATATACAATTTATATATATGTACATACTGTGTTTTTCTTGTGAATACATCCACAAATAAAAATAACCGTTAGATACTGTTCTGCACTTTATTTTTTTCCTTTAACATAGATTATAGACTGTTCAACACCAATCATTCAGTGTTGTTGTGACAGTGAAATGAATTAACACGTGTAAAGTGCTTAGAACATTGCCTGGGACATAGTAAGGGTTCAAGAAATGTTAGCTGTTATATCATCATCATCTTTGTGTTGTTTTTTTTTTTTTTAAGTAGAGTTGTCTATTCTTTTTAATGGTCATATAGTGTTCCATTGTATGGATGTACTATAATTTATTTAATCTGACCCTTATTGAAGGAAGTTTTGGTTATTTGCATTGTCAACAAAGATGGAATGAGTGTTCTTTGTGTCTATGTGTATATAGATAAGGTTTCCAGTTTGGCGTGCACGCACATGTGTGTGTGGGTGTGTGTGTTGTGTTTTTGTTTTGTTTAAGATGGACATCATTCTTCCATTCTCTTTTACAACCTGAGGTGCTTTATTGGCTTACATACTCCTACTTATCTCCTAGATATCGCATCACAATCGGCAATAAGACCTGTGTGTTTGAGAAGGAAAATGACCCTTCGGTGTTGCGCTCACCTTCTGCTGGGAAGTTAATCCAGTACATTGTGGAGGATGGAGGCCATGTGTTTGCTGGCCAGTGCTATGCTGAGATTGAGGTCAGGGCATGGGAGGGAAGGTAGGAAAAGAGTCTGCTGGGATGGACTAGGACTGAAGAGTAACAAAAGAAATAGAAAATAGAAAGTAAAGAGCATTCGTTGGTTTTATTGGCTTATGAACACAATTTTAGAAACAAATAAGAAGCTCAGAGTTTTTCTTTGACAGATGAGGAGTCTCTTCCTCCAAAGATAGATACTAGACAATGGCACTTATTGAATGTCAGGAATCCTGCTAAGTGCTGGTTATACAGAAAAAAATATGATAGGTGGAGTGGGGCCACAAAACAGACAAGTAATGAAATACGAATTCTGAGAGAGCTAAGCACAGAGTGCAGGGGGCCACTTAACCCAGATTGGGGTGCAGCTGGTGGATGTAATGGGTAGTAGGGGAAGACTTCCTGAGAGAGGACTTGGATCTTACTTTTGAAAGATAGGTAGTAATACACCAGGTGAAAAAGGGCAGGGTGAATGTGTAAAGGGAAGAATAGCGTGTACAAAGGCACAGAAGAGAAGATAGTATATTTAGGGAACTGCAAGTACATATTGTATTGCTTGAAAATGGACTGAGGTTAAATGGGAAGTGGCAAGCAAAGATGCTAAGTAAGTAATCAGAACTTGAGGTCATGTAGGACCTTATGAGACATAGTAAGATGTTGAGACTGTCCTGGAGGCAGGCAGTGAGGAGTCCCTGAGGATTTTACACAGAAGAGTGATACGACGAGATTTGGGCTCTAGAATGATTGCATTTAGTGACCTCGTTGAAGATGTATAATGGGTAGGGAATCCTGTTGGGAGGTTTTTCAAGTACTCTAGGCCAGACATGGTAAGGGCCTAAATCAAAGAGATGGCAAGAGAGGAAGATTTCTGAGAGAGCTTTAGAAGAGGTACTTGGCTGGGCTTGGTAATTGGCGGGTAAGGGAGAAAGAGGAGTAAAGAATGACCCTCAGGTTTTGGCGTGGGAATCTTAGGTTGACAGACCAAGCACCTAAAGCCATGGGTATGAGGAGGCTAAATCGTTAATCAGTTCTAAGTATAAAACAAGTAAAACACAAACTATGGCAAAATCAATTTAAACATGAGAAACAGGAAATGTCAGTAGCTGTCACTAATCCCTAAAGCTAGGTCCTGAGAGATTTTCTAATTGCTTTCCTTGTACTCTCTTGGAGGTTTCAGGTTTCTCATTTTTCTGGGTTGAATTAGAGATAATATGACTTAGGTGTTGAGGGGAAAAACTAGCCTCTTTAAATCATTCATCTGTGTAAAGAGAGGGTAAACTCTAATTTTATTTATTTTTCATTATAGGTGATGAAGATGGTAATGACCTTAACAGCTGCGGAGTCTGGCTGTATCCATTATGTCAAACGGCCTGGAGCAGCTCTTGACCCTGGCTGTGTAATAGCCAAAATGCAGTTGGACAACCCCAGCAAGGTCCAACAGGTGAGTAGGAAGGTACTTTTAATTTTGCTCTCCAAGAGCTGGTAACACGGTAGGGGTAGTTTGGAGGGGGCAGATGATTTCAGTGTTTAGTTTCCTTAAGCTTTTCTTAAGCTTCCTTCCCTCTGATCTCATGCCTTGTATTTGTGCCTATAATGTTATGGAACTAGACTTTGCAAGAATTACTGTGATACTGATATTCTATGATTTCCTCATGACGCTTCCTCCATTGACTTCTCTCCTTGTAGCTGGGTATGATGAAGGGATGTCTTGATTTTGAATGATGAATCTAAGTTGCAGTGGTGTGTGTGTAACCTGGATAGAAGGTAGTGGATGACTTGATCTCTCATTGGGGTTGACAGGCTGAGCTTCACACGGGTAGTCTGCCACGGATCCAGAGCACAGCACTCAGAGGCGAGAAGCTCCATCGAGTGTTCCACTATGTCCTGGATAATCTGGTCAACGTAATGAATGGATACTGCCTTCCAGATCCTTTTTTTAGCAGCAGGGTATGAATCACTTCTCTTGGGGAAAGGATGTACAAATAGGGTACCTGTTCTCCAAGATAGATTAAAAGTCACATGAGGATTTTTTTAGAGGGAGCGAAAGAAAGCTGTTGGGCCTGAAACCTTGATTTATGGGATTTGAGGTCTTTAAATCCTTGCTTCTTATCTGTGTTACTGATTTCACATTTAATTGGGATTTAAACCAGAGAACAATGGCAGTGTTAGGTGCCTATATTACAGTTTCACAGTAAATACTGTATGGTACTGAATTTAGAGATATCACTTTATTTTGGGGATTGTGTTAATTTTGTCTGGATCTTATTTTATTATTTTCTTCTCAGGTAAAAGACTGGGTAGAGCGGTTGATGAAGACCCTCAGAGATCCTTCCTTGCCTCTCCTAGAATTGCAAGATATCATGACCAGTGTCTCTGGCCGTGTTCCCCCCAATGTGGAGAAGTCTATCAAGAAGGAAATGGCTCAGTACGCTAGCAACATCACATCAGTCCTCTGTCAGTTTCCCAGCCAGCAGGTATTTATAGAGTGACATTTTCTCTACTAGCTACCAATTCTGGAGTTCATGTAGGATTCCTTCCTGTTTGGATCCTCTCTCTGGATCTTGTGCTTTTGCAGTCTTGAGTGTTGTTGTGCCCTTCACAAAAGTGTCTCAGGATATAAGCCCAATAACAAAAGTATACTATATGTGAAATGTAAAGTATTTGTGGTTATGAGGAAAACCTACTGGCCATGTAGTTCATAGAGGTTTATTCTTGGGCCTGTGCCCTAATTAGATGAATTTTGTGAATTTAAAGTAGGGAGATATTTGAAGTTTTATTAGCAACAACTTCCTTACTGTCCCAGCAGCATGCTTACCCTTTGCCTGTGAAGCTAATTTACATGTAGGGAGTTAAGCTAGGCAAGTAGGGACTAAAGTTTGGACCTTGACCATAAGCATATCCTGCCTGTCAAGGGCCTCTGGTGGGGTGGTATCTTTTGTGATACACTCATTAGTTCATATGGGAAAGGGTGAAAAGAAATAAAAGTTGCTTATTTCACACAAGCCTCTAACCTATGCCCAGTAACTTCCAGTTGCTCCCAACATGGGAAAAACGGAAATGATCATGTTATAATTGAGATTACTAGTTGTGATGCTACACAGGCTAATACTTTGGGTCCCTTTGTTGGTTTGGGTTCATTTTTTTTTTCTCTTTCTACTGCTTTAGATTGCCAACATCCTAGATAGCCATGCCGCTACATTGAACCGGAAATCTGAGCGGGAAGTCTTCTTCATGAACACTCAGAGCATTGTCCAGCTGGTTCAGAGGTAGTTACATGTAACTCCAGAAGAAAGATTCTTTTCTTCTAAGTAGTCACCAAGAGATTTACCTCAGGTTTGACTAGAGAAATTAGAAAGCACTTGTATCTTAGAAAATACCTTGTATCTTCTAAGTACCTTAGAATTGCGAGCTAAAATATTTCTGATTACTTCTTTCTAGTCTACATCTTTCTGTCGATTATTAAGGCACAGAAATTTCATTGCTTTCTTTTTCCTTGCAGTTTTTTTTTTTTTTAAAGATTTTATTTATTAGAGAGAGAGCGAGAGCAGGAACACAAGCAGGGGGAGTGGGAGAGGGAGAAGCAGGCTTCCCTCTGAGCAGGGAGCCCGATGTGGGGCTTGACCCCAGGACCCTGGGATCATGACCTGAGCCGAAGGCAGACACTTAACAACTGAGCCACCCAGGCACCCCTTTCCTTGCAATTTTGATGAAACTCCTAATTTTTCTTCTGGCACAGGGCCGAGTATGACATTCATTCCTTAGCTTATGGAGCCAACTATTGGACAGAAGGAACATTGACAGAACATTTTCAACTTTGAGATGCTCATAAATTTTTCAGATAGCTCTTAGCCATTTCAGGAGTGTAGTGATCATTGATTCTTAGCAGTGGGACCTGAACCAGAGTGTTGTTAGGTAGGGCTATCAAGTGGTTTTTGGGGTTTTGTCCTCCTTTTTTCCTCTCTCCTTTAATTAAAAAGAAAAATCTTGTCTATAGGCAGATTTCTTAGGCTTAGAATTTAAGTTGATCCGGTTAGTTGATTTTAGGCTGGCCTCTGTCCTGCCCTAGAACTCAGTGGGAAAGCAGTTCAGTAGAAAATCTAGAAAGTAAACCTGGGCTCTGGGCTTATAATTTAAATAGTCTGTTATTTAATAGTGTTAGTCTGTCGGGGTTTTCACTGGAGACTTTTTCTGCTTGCATAGGTACCGAAGTGGCATCCGAGGCCACATGAAGGCTGTGGTGATGGATCTGCTGCGGCAGTACCTGCGAGTGGAGACCCAGTTCCAGAATGGTAAGCCTCTTCCTGAGGACTCTGTTTCTGAGAAAGGTTCCCTGTAGGACTGTGCAGTCACTGAGCCAGTTCTTCCTGTCACTAACACCTGCCATGAACAAACTCTTCCCCCTGTTACCCCTTCCTTAAAAACTAAACCTCCATATCCCACTGGTGCCCAAGAAAGGACAACAAAACACAGCTTGATGAGATTGTGAATCAGGTGTGCTTCTGGGAAAGAGTTGAGATAATTTTTCTAGTAGAGATGAGTATTCCCTGTTGATGTCTTCTTGACCTTGTTTAGTGAGAGTTGGTTGAGTCATGACCAGGCTGAAATTGAAAAACTCTATCTGAAGAGCTTGCCTCTTGGCAGCTAATCCACAGATTGAGCCACAGTCATCTGAAAAAGGCTCAGATTTTCCAGTACTTTTCAGTGTATCATTTCAGTGGAATTTATCCCTGGCTTTCTCTGAAGAGCTTCATTAAATGATGTATGAAGTTTCTAAATGTGAAACACCTCCAGCTAAGATTTTAAAAGCTTCGTATTGCTGATATTGCTTCCTGCCACAAGGTGGCAGTGAAACATCATAGAATTTGAAATACTAATTGTTTTCTTGTATGTTTTGCTTTCTTTTGCATCTTTTAAAGGGTGGCTGTGCCATTCATAATCAGCAAAAATACTCAAGTAAAAATTAGCAAACCAAATCCAACAATGTGTAAAATAATACATCACAACCAAATTGTCTTTATCTCACTAATGCAAGCTTGGCTAATATCAGAAAAACCAACTACTGTAATTTATCATCTGGTAGATTCAAAGAGGAAGAACCATGGTCATCTAAAGATATGGGGGAAAAATTTGACAAAATTTAATACTCATTCATGATAAATAAACTCTTGGCAAATGATGAATGAAATGGAACTTCTTTAAACATGTAAAGTTCCCGTACAAAAAACATCCTTAGGTACTTCATGCATAATGGTAAAATTGAAAGCATTGTTGAGAGCATCCCCTTTAAGAAAGGAATAAGACAAGGACACCTGCTCTCACAGCTTCTTTTCAGCATCATACTGGATGTCTGAGCTGGTGCAGTAAGATAAAAAGAATTAAAAGGTATGAGAACTAGAAAAGAGTAAGGTAATAAATCTGCCACCATTAGATACGATGTCAACCTAGAAAACCTCAAAATATCCACATATTTATTATTAGAATTAAAGTCTTAACAAGGCTGTTGAATGCAAAAGTCAATATACAAAATCTAATATACATTTGAATTTTTTATATCTTTATAGTACAACAGTTGTTTAGAAAAGCAGTTTAGAAAAATAGACCATTTAAAATAGCAACCCAAAATATGGAATACTAAGGAATAAATCTAACAAAAAATGTACAAGCCTCGGGATACCTAGGTGGCTCAGGCGTTGGGCGTCTGCCTTTGGCTCAGGTCATGATCCCAGGGTCCTGGGATCCAGCCCCACATTGGGCTCCCTCCCCGGCAGGAGCCTGCTTCTCCCTATCCCTCTGCCTGCCGCTCCCTGTGCTTGTGCTTTCTCTTTCTCTGTCAAATAAATAAATAAAATCTTTAAAAAAAAAAATGTACAAGCCTCTTTTGAAGAAAATTATAATGAGTAAACAATAATAAAGATCTAAATAAATATCACAGTCTTAGATTGGAATATATACTTGCAAAGTATTGATTCTCCCTGAATTCATCTATAGATTCATTGATGTTCCGGTAAAAATCCTAGTAGGGAATATCTATGGAATTTGTCAAGCCAGTTCTAAAATTTACATGAAAGAAAAGCCTGACAATAAACAGGATACTTTTTTTTTTTTTAAGATTTTATTTATTTATTTGCGAGAGAGAGAGCATGAGAGGGAGGAAGGTCAGAGGGAGAAGCAGACCCCCCGCTGAGCAGGGAGCCCGATGCGGGACTCGATCCCGGGACTCCAGGATCATGACCTGAGCCGAAGGCAGTCGCTTAACCAACTGAGCCACCCAGGCGCCCTAATAAACAGGATACTTCTAAAGAAATAGAAGATGGAAGGATTTGTCCAGTCAAATATCAAGATTTAATATAAAGCCATATTAATGAAGAGATTGTGATATTAGTGTAGGGACAAATTAATAGACCAATGGAACATAATGGCCTAGAAACAGATCCGCACATATATGAAAACTTACATTATAACACAACAGGCATGATCATGAGGAAAGGATAGACTTTTCAGTAAATCATACAACAATGGCTTATTTATTTGCAAAACCAAAAAAAAAAAAAAAGAAATTGGATCCCTATCTTAAACCATATGCACAGAAATCAATTCCAGATAAATTAAAGACTTAGACATGTTCTATAGAGGCAAAACTACTAATTTTTTAGGAGAATAGCCTTATGAACTCAAGGTAGGGAAGATTTTGTCATAGAAGACACATAAAGTGCAAACTATACAGGAAAAGGTTGATTAATTTGACTCCACTTAAGAGCATCTATTCATGTAAAAATCCCCAAAAGAGACTGAAAACATAAGCCACAAAGTAGGAGAACGTATTTACAAAACCTGCATCTAACAAAGGGTGTTAGTAAATAAGTAAAAGACAACCTCATAGAAAAATGGGCAGAAGATAATTCACAAAAGAGAGAATACAAATGATCCACAGATTTATGAAACGATGTTCAAGCTCATTAGTAATTAGAGAAATGTGAGCATAAATGAGTTTGGCAAAAATTAAAAAGTTGGATCATCTTCCACTGCTTCTGTAAGTGACAGTGCAAATTTCCAAAGTGCAAACCACTTTGGAAAAGTTTGTCAGAACCTAATAGAGTTGAACATTTTAAATACTCTTCAACGTAGCAATTTTACTCTTAGATAATAGACTCTAGAGAAAGTCTTACATATAAGGAGACATATACAGGCCTATTCGTGGTAGCATTGTTCGTTTTTTTTTTTTTGTTTTTGTGTTTTGTTTTTTTTTTAAAGATTTTATTTATTTATTTGAGAGAGAGAGAGAGAGCACATGAGAGGGGGGAGGGTCAGAGGGAGAAGCAGACTCCCTGCTGAGCAGGGAGCCTGATGCAGGACTCGATCCCGGGACTCCAGGATCATGACCCGAGCCGAAGGCAGTTGCTTAACCAACTGAGCCACCCAGGCGCCCGGTAGCATTGTTCGTAATAGCAAAAAGGCAGGCAACAATTAGAACATACACAAGTAGGATAGATAATTGAATTCTAGTATATTCCTACAATGGATTTCTATACAGCAGTGAAAGTAGATGAACCAAGTTACACATCTGAACAAAAGGATGAATTTCAAAAACATAACATTGAGAGATAAATGAAATAAATGTAAAGAAAAGCCAAAGAATGAGTAACATAAAATTCAGCTTAGCAGTTGTTTCTGAGGGAAGCACATAGGATCCTTCAAAGATAATTAAAAATGTTCTAAGATAGATGGTAGTTACCTGGGTGTTTATTCTTCTGTATGTATATTTCACAATAAAAAGTTTTTAAAAAGGGAACAGTTGGTATCATTGCTATCTTTCTGCTTAGGGTCTCTGCTGTCTCTTCCCTGGGTAAATAGTCTTTTTATTTCTCCTGGTACTAGTGATTCCCTTTACCAAGATATATTTCTGTTGTCTCTTCAAAGCTTTCTTGGTTGGGAAAAGTATGAATTTGTATAGGACAACCAGTTTTTAAATAGCCTCTATTTTGTTCTCAATGGGTCTTGTGTGAGATTGTCAGTTCTTAAATATTGTAGCCCACTGTTACTCAAATATATTTAGTTTCATTTTGAAAAAAATCGATCTCTAATATTTAAAACACAGCCGAGTTACCCTGATTGAATGTACTCAGTATTCTAGAAATCCATGGTAATACAGTCGAACTGTTCTGGTTTGTAACTTAACATGGATTCTGAACTGAGGTGATAATCCTTTCGTATTTTCATGATTTCATGAAATTTTGACCTTGAGACTTTTCAAACACGAATTTTCCTTTACTTGGAAATTTAATTCTGAGGTAAGCTGTTTTCTGAAGAACTGAATATTATATCCCATGGCAGATATCACTACAATAAACGTGAAGCTTAGGCCTCTGTTGCAAAGCATAGCTTTCCTTGTCGGAACTAACCTGCCCCTGGTGGCCTTATAAAGGGCCAGTGAAAATATGCATAACTGTACTCTCCCTACAGACCTTTTGACTTAATGCAAAGTTCTCCTTGATCTCTGCCTTAGTTTGGATTTGGAAACCTAGGCGTTGCTTAGCTGTTTCATGGATTTACAGGGCAAAATGTTGATTTCAGAGGTAGCAGCCATCCCTCTGTAGATATTGACAAGTTTGTATGGTTTTATTTTTGAGCTAAAACTGTTCCTTATAGCTAGGGTGAAACATTTTCAGTGAGTCAAACATGAAACCAGAATCTCAAGCCGGGGGCAGACTTTAAAGATCATCAAGTGTAATGGTATTGACATTTCTTTTTAAGCAGCAGAACCCTCTCTGCTAAGGAAATCTTTCCAGGAAGCTAAATGAGAAAGTTTAGAGTGAGGGTGGGGGTTTGGAATTATCAACAACCACCCAGTCTCTAAGACATACTTTCCCTCCACCCTTTTTTTGGGGGGGGGATGAAAATGAGGCTCAGAGAGGTAAAGCGATTTTCCAAGAAGCACAAAGGAAATTGGTAACAGAGCTAGGCTTTGAGCCCAGGTCTTAGACCAGATTGCCTGACTCCTAGTCCAGTGTTTCGTTTACTAAACCTCACTGCCAATTCTGTACAAATTCATCCAAGCAAATTCTTAAGGTGTTTCCTCTCACTGCTTATCAGGTGAATCATATAAAAAAACAAATCGCATGTAACTGAACATTCATCCATGCATGAGGAACAGTTCTCTTTGCTGCTTGCAGGTCACTATGACAAATGTGTGTTCGCCCTTCGAGAAGAGAACAAGAGTGACATGAACACTGTACTGAACTATATCTTCTCTCACGCTCAAGTCACCAAGAAGAATCTTCTGGTCACAATGCTTATTGTGAGTACCATTTTTCAGAACCTATAAGGATGGTTGATGTGAAGAAAGCATTTCTCCTTCTGAGGTTCTGTGGTCAGAGGAAAAGCTTGTCTTTTGTAATTTGGGGATGAGTGGTGCTTGGGTTGTAGGTGAACAGTTTCTTACCTCTCCCTCTGTCCTTGACCTGAAGGAACCTGCTCCAGTCAGGAGAGGTTTGTTCTGGCTATTGTGTATGCAGTCCTGCACAGGAACTCAGACAGATCTCTTGACTCTGCTTGAAGATGCCTTGTGCTTCCCCATCCCTGCTGTCACTCATGACAATAGCTTTAAAATGTTATCTAGCCGGTATACTTTGTCATGATAACTCTTGTTTGTTCCATGAATATAAGGGCTCTTATGTCCCAAAACTTAAGAACAAAAAACAGTGTTAGAATTTCAGTACTGCCCCTCCCACCAAAGAAATTTAAATTTATTCTGCATCTTCTTTGGGTCCCTTTCTCTTTTACCTACATGGAACTCTAAGCTCAGATTCTTGTACTGGTAGTGGATACATGCTTTTTTCCCCATAGCCTTGTAATATGAGAATTAGTAGAAAGTGGGAAATAGAGGTGAGACTAGTAAATGTGATTAGAATTAATGTACATTTGACCAATGGGTAGAAGTTTTGTGGACTTTGGACTTAAGGATTTTTAAAGATGATTTGTAAGTCCTTCACTCCTAGAGTTTTCCAGTTGAGTTAGTTCTAGGAATCGGAGAACAATAAGACTATTCTTAGCGTCCCCACCCCATGAACAGCTGCATGGCTACTCTTTTTTGGGGACTGAAGTACCTCTTTACTCCTAGAATTTCCTCTCTTGTCCCTTTGTGGAATTAGCATTCTTGGTACCTTGATTCCATCATTACTTCTCGGAGGGGAAAAAAAAAAACTATAAATCATTACTGCTGTTTTTTATTTCATAGTTCAGAATAAAGGGAAACTATCTAGTTCACGTTTCTGGTTAAAAATAACACCACAACTTTATATCTGCCTAGCTGGTTAACTCTCAAAGATATAACTTTTTTTTAGAATAGCCACTTTTAAAAACATGTAATTACAGGGAGAGTTCATTACATTTGCTACCCTAGAATGGCTAGATGGTAGGGAAATCAGAAGATGCATTTGAAAGGAAAAAAATATGTATCAGCACTATGTAATATTTCAACTTCCCCAAGTGACAGGTTTTGGCAAAGAAGTGCTATTATCTATGGCAATGTGCTGATTTTTTTTTTTCCTCAATCAAAAGAAGGAAGAGATCTCTGAGCAGTTAGTTTTTTTGTTTTTGTTTTATTTCAATACAAGGATTGCTAATTCTCATTTGGATAAAACAGGACTTTCTGGCAGAAAAGAGTAATGAGGAAGGAGTGGAAGAATCTCTCAGTTTGGACCTAAAATGGGGTGTATTTGCCTTTTTAGGGAGCTAATGATGGTGAGTTTTCATTTTATTATGATTCCCTTTTTAAGGACTTAACAGTTTTCTGCACTAAAAATAGACCAAAGCCCAGAATCCTGGGAGCAGCAGAAGAGTAATGATCGTCCAAGACTGTCGCTGGGTTTCTTAAATTCTAATTTGTAAGATATAGGGGCTTGGCTCGCTCCTTTTGCGGAGTGATTGTAAGTAACGCTTGCCTTAAGAATCTCATTATTGGAACACGGAGCCATATTTCCTCTGAGGATTCTGGAGTAGCTTTGAGCCGGGGCTGTTCATTTCTCAAGTAATCACGCTGGTGTGATGGAGAGAGAAAATGGCAGCTGTTCGGAGCTCAGGCCTTCAATTTTCTTCAGAGTCCAGTCACTCAAGTGTGTAATTACACGGGGGTGCTGCAGAGGCGCTGGGCCCTGTCAGAGAACTGGTTTGAGGCTTTGCTTTCTGCTTCTGCCAGTCAGGACAGGCAGAAGCCAATGGGGCTCTGACTTGCTGGTGTTCTTTCTTCCCCACCTTGTCATCCTGCTTACTTCTTACCTGCAGGGATGGTGCCCAAACTTTCTTTCCAACAGGCTGAGCTCTTTGGAGAAAAGCGCTGTTGTTAGTGTTTGGGTTTGGGTGACTAGGGTGGATGGGGAGGAGTGGGGGAGGGGGAGGAGGAAAAGGCTGAAGATGTGAACGAGAAAGATGGATTTGTCCTTTTCTTTATTTTGGCATTTCACATTTTTCTTAAAAAACAAAACAAACAAAAACAAAAACTCAACAACCCAAAACTCAGCCAACACAGTAGGATCTGTAGGCTTTTGTATCACTGAATTTCTTTTGAAATATCCGCTGCTTTCACCTTATCGTAGAGATTTGGAAATCAAGAAGTTAACTGATACGCTTGAGCTGAGGACCAGCTAGCCATGTCCTATGCAGCAGGAATGAGAGCTCAAGAGGTGCTCCTTTCTGATCTGATATTACTGAATACCAGATGTGGGTTTCCTCATTCCTTCTTTGGTAATGGCCAGGTCTCACCCCCATCACCCCACCCCACATCTGCATTAATGTTAATGGGTGGTAAAAGCTATTTTACTGGTTTGGCTCACTCTTCATGTAGGTCTCACTGTCTTTTACAGATATCACCTGGACATGGTAGCATTTGAATTCCCCAGCTTGTGTTCTCTGCCACTTCCCCTTTCTCTGCTTACCTTGGCTTCCTGATCGATGGTTATGTGCCCGGCATTTCAGTCTTTGCTTTCTAGAAGCAGGATTGTTGCTGGTGTGCTTTGCTGAGCTAGATGATGATTTCTGGGGCTTTTGAACCTACAGGGAGGGATCAAGACAATCAGGCTTCTGTGAATCAGTGTTACGGAATGTGGGCAGCTCCAAGGAAGCCCTCACCCCCTCCAGGCATTCGCATAGCGCCTAGTAGTAACTTGCCTCAAGGACTCTTGAGCAAATTTGTTCTAATCTTTCTCTATCTGGAAAGCAGAATACCAAGTAAAATGCTAAAGTCCTATCATTTTTCCTCCATTTGGAGGAACATGGTGCCTCGATTAAAACCAAAGTCTGGAAGATCAAATTTATTTTTTTGAAAGCTCTTTTTATTTCTTAAATTTAATTTCATAGGAGGGGTGCCTGGGTGGCTCAGTCGTTGGGCGTCTGTCTGCCTTCAGCTCAGGTCATGATCCCAGGGTCCTGGGATCGAGCCCCGTGTCAGGCTCCCTGCTTGGCGGGAAGCCTGCTTCTCCCTCTCTCACTCCCCCTGCTTGTGTTCCCTCTCTCGCTGTGTCTCTCTCTGTCAAATAAATAAATAAAATCTTTTAAAAAAATAATTTCATAGGAAAAAGCTTGGAACATTGTTTACATTTACTTAGAGATACGAGATTATTATTTTTTTTTTCTTTTTAAGAGAGAGCTCGAGTGGGGAGGGGCAGAGGGAGAAGGAGAGAGAGAATCTTAATAGATGTGGGGCTCGATCTCACAACCCTGAGATGGAGACCTGAGCTGAAATCAAGAGTTGGACACTTAACCAACTGAGCTACCCAGGTCCCCTTATTTAAGAGATTGTTTAGCCAAATTAAGCAGTTTGGCAATAATATAAAGTATCAACATCCTTGTAGCTGTCTAGATAGCAAAGTACATATCCAGTAGCCACCTTGATGCTGAGTAGTCCTCCCCTCACTACTTATATGTTATTTCTGGTATGGTCCACATGAACATGATATAAACCATGCTCCTTATGAGTAATGCTGTGCCTATGAGCCTCTGATTTGGTTTAGTTGGGGAGCCTTTCCTTCTTCCTCTTAACATGACTGCAAATAATTTTGTCCAACGTGTAAATAAAGAAGTCTTTCTCAGTGAACCCAAGTTTACTGAATAAGGGTGATATTAACAATGTCTTGTTAAACCTGTCCCATGACGTCCTTGGAATGTCAAAAAGTCCAGCTGTGACTGGAAGAAGCTACCAGTCCATTGCTGATTTTGGGATTAGTGCCTCACCCAGCTGAACAATAGTTAATGTCTTGAGAGCATTACACATTAGTCACATTCCATTTTGAATTGCCTTCAAATCTTAGGATGCTAAGATCATGTTGCATTATACTGGGCTCTTCTGACAGTCAGCTGCATAACTTTGACTATGGTTTTGACACTTAAGCATGTTTGTTATATTTCTGCAAATCTGAAATATGCCCTGTTGTTAGCCACCATCCAGCTTAAGAATAAATATGAGAAATAAGTGTGTGATACACAATCTTAACCATTACTGAATAATTATGTTCATTTTGGCCTACAGATTTATGCAAGTAACCTGTAATCCCAGAATCAGCACGTAGGCTCATTAAAAGAACCTCTTTCTATTGAGGAAGCACATCTATGGACATAGTCACCATTTAATGTCATTGTTACAAAGTATTCGCCAGAATTAGATGGTGATGTTGGGCTTCCCATAAGAAGCCTGTCTCTGGCTAGAGGGCCATAAACTTCCTTCTGGATGTTTGTATCTTCGGATGGTTGGTTCTAAAAAATAGAATGGTCTTTAGTCCCTGGCGGTTTCTTGTAGGACCTGAACATTGTCCAGGTCAAGGACAAGAAAAGGTTGAGAAGGTTACTATATATGTGATTTTCTATTGCCAGTCTTTTTCTAAGTACTCATGATGACAATGGAGAAAATAATATTTGAATGAAAAATCCAAGTCCGGATAAACTAATGGAGGTAGTGGTTTATTGGTACTGTATTTGATGCTTCACATCCCAGAAAGGTCCGGGAAGACTTTTGGTTGGTGATTGTGAATGAATAATTACTTCCTGATTATTTTTTTTAAATCCTCCATAGTTCACTTTTCTTTCAGATACTGTTTCTTTTTCCCTACCCGTCTTCTCCTTCCTTTTCTCTTACAGTGGAAAGATGAAACAAAAGTCGTTTTTTAAAAAAGTGGTTTTGTATGTTAAGTAAAAACATGACTTATAGTTAGGCAAGAGGATAGCTCCATTTTTATGTGTGTATTTTAGTTTAATCTCAAAAGGTAAACCTGGATTCCTTTCAAGGGAAAACATTCCATATCAAAGCTGTTGTGTCTGATACAAGTAGGTAGCTAATGTTCTTATTCTGTCATGTCGGCTTTTGTTGCTAGATGTTGAGACTTGAGCCTGGCTGTTTGCAGAGAAGCTGAGTTTTATTACTTAGGACACCTGTTAGGTTTTTAGATCTTTCCTTGAGTCTTTCTGATGAATGGAGTAAGAACCTCAGAAAGGAATATTTATCTTAGGAACATTGGGAAAAGAGGGATTTGGTAGGAAAAACTTGTCTTGGTTTCCCTATCCACTGTTAACCTGTCTGTTCTTCTGTCTTCCTGTGGTCTTGTCCCTGGTGACTTTACATACTCCTTTGAAATTCTCTTTAGCTCCATAGTTCTCAACAAAAGATGCAGCCTAGTTGCATTTTCTCCCTCCTTTTTTCTTTTATGCCCTAGGGTAGGTGGAGAGGCCCTCTGGTCTATGGACTCCATGCTCAATCGAACCCTGGATTTATAGTCACCTTTTAGCTGCTTCTCCCCTCCCCTCTGAGATCAGTGAATTCCCTGAACTAAACAGGTGAATCTTCCCACTCAGATCAGTGAATTCCCTGTGTTCAACAGGTAAAAACAATACGTGCACTTCCTTAATTATAAATCCTATCATGTGTTTTACGACTCTGGACATTTGGAGTAGACTTCTGGTTGGTGGGTTGGAGAACCAAAAAGTATTTCCTGTTTCAAAATGTTTGAGAAGGGACATCTTGGTGGCCCGGTTGGTTGAACATTCAACTCTTGGTTTTGGCTCAGGTCATGATCTTGGGGCCGTGAAATCGAGTCCCACGTTGGACTCCGCGCTCAGTGTGGAGTCTGCTTGAGATTTCTTTTCTGTTTCTCTCTCAAATAAATAAATACATAAAATATTTTTAAAAAGAAAAAAAAAAATGAAACCTTCTTCCCAGCACGGTGGTGCTGAGTACTCCAAAACTGTTTACCCTGTGATGTGGAAGGTAGTAGGGGTTGTGGAAAAGGTGTTTTGGGAAATGCATATCTGCCCTAAAAGCCAAAAGCCTCAAACTTTTGTTTATACTGTTGTGATAAAGGGACTATAAAGAGTATGCCTGAGATGAGGAAGGTAAGTATGACATGGAGATTCTTCAGGAAAAAGGCTGATAATCAAGGTAGGAAGAAAATCAAAAGACAGCAGCAGTAAGCCTTTGGGGATCTGGTCATCTTTCATGTCCTGTTGGTAGTAGAGGGAGAATAAAAATTCACTATAAAGGCAATTATTTCAAACTCCAAGTAGAGGAACTGTGCCTAAACGTGTATATTTTATGTGGTATGGTGTTAGGAACTTCTATAAATAGCTCTGTAAATTTCAGAAAAGGACAGACATTTATAAAAACCACATCTGCAGTTTTCTCAGTTTAGATGAAAATTACATGGATAATGGATGAATTTAGGGAATGAACTAATATTCCGCTGGAGAAGAAGCATTTTTCTCAAAATATGATAGAGATTTTTTCTTAGGAAATTTTAACTTTTAGGAGAGGAAGGACCCAATTGAATAAACCCATGGACTATATAATAGGAGCTTGGTTTTTCCCTCTAATCCATCTAAGGATTCACCAGGTTTAGTTATCCTGGAATGATTCTTGGTACAGCAAGAGGATAAATGATTTCGGGTATAGAATTGTCAGCATATGAGATGGTGTTTTTATTTAGTGTGTGTTTTTAAATGAATAATTTGTTCTTGTGCTTCTGTTTTGCACCCTCCTGGGATGCTGAACATTTGGTGTGTGGAATGAAAACCACCAGGAGTGGTTCCTTTTGCTTTATTCTGCCTTCTTTCCAAAAGTGGGAGAGGGAACAGGAAAGCCTTTAGTCCCCATATTATTTAAAATCTCTTACAACTCTGAGGCCTCATCTGTTATTTTTTACTCAGAATCCCCTGGCCCCTTTTAATGGTCTCCGATGATTTCTTCTGTGTGTTGAAAGTACAGTGTCAATTTGTAAAGGAATTCACTAGGCATTTTGAATACGAATGACTGAGGGATTTGGGTTTCTCCTTTGCAGTGACTTCCTCTGGGATCTTCTTGACCACATTGTTTGGGATAAAAATAACAAGAACTTTGCATTTTCTTATGAATCCAGCTATGTTTACTTTGGTTTTGTCCCCTTTTCCTATTTCAGAGTTCTAGCCACAGTTCTTTTTAATGTGAATGTGTATATGTTTTTCACACTAACAATTAGGACCAACTGTGCGGACGGGACCCTACTCTCACTGATGAGCTGCTGAATATCCTCACAGAGCTAACTCAACTTAGTAAGACCACCAATGCCAAAGTGGCACTTCGAGCACGCCAGGTAAAGACATATGTTGATGATCTTGAGAGAGAAACGGTTTTCACAGATTGGGTGGTCTTAGAAACTGAGCTTTTGGGCGCCTGGGTGGCTCAGTTGGTTGGGCGACTGCCTTCGGCTCGGGTCGTGATCCCGGGGTCCTGGGATCGAGTCCCACATCGGGCTCCTGGCTCGGCGGGGAGCCTACTTCTCCCTCTGACCCACTCCCCTCTCATGCTGTTTCTCTCCTGCGCACTCTCTAATAAATAAATAAATAAATAATCTTTAAAAAAAAAAAAAAGAAACAGTGAGCTTTTACTCAGTCGCCTGACAAAGATTGTGCAATTTTCTACGTTATGTCTTCTCTTTGCCCTCAGAACAAATGTTTTCATGTAGTATGTTTTTTAAAGAGAAAGGAAAACATTCACATTGAGTCTCTTTAAAATAGAATTCTTTTTCCCCCTTATAAAATTTTGTTACCATTTCCTACCTTTCTAGGAGCCTTGCAATGGTAAACCAGGATCACGTGGAGGAAAGGAAGCTAAGGGATGGCAATAAACTCAATATTTTTCACTTCCCAAAGGGAGCTTAGAAGCACGTGAAAACTTTTTTAAGTGTGTAGGAAAAAATCAAGTGTGGAAAGCAGAAAGATAATGCAATGAATCTGAGGTGCTAGCAATCAGAACAACCCTGGAGAACTCTGGTTAGTTTCACCCTGTAGTCTTCATTTCCATTCCAAAAGGTTTCAGCAGGGAAGCCAAGAAGTGGTGCTCCCTGTTTCAGTGCATGGGCATTGACAAGGAAGCAGCATTTGAAGCTGTTCAGTGACCTTCTGCTTTCTCCACAATTGTATCCATGTCACTGAGCTACTCAAAGTTACTGAACCTCTCAGTGACCTGCTGAGACTATTCAGTTCCCACTGTGTCCCTGTGTGTTTGTGACGCTGCTCCTCAAATGCATTGGTGTTACATCCCGACACCTTCTTGATACCAAGTACCTGGGGCGGTCAGAGCAGCTTTTCCTAGTCCTTCTTTCTACTTCAGAGTTGCAAAAGCCTAGCTCTGTTGCCTCCACCTTACCCACAGCTGCTCCCTGCCAGACCTGATTCCTAATTAACAGCTAGTCATGCAGTCCCCAGGACTAGCAGCTTTGCAGTGGTAAATCATATGCACTGAGGGAACTTGATTGAAGCTGTTTTCTCTCCCTCCCCTGATCCCCCCATGGGAAATTGCCCACAACGCAAATCATGGTGAGAGTCAACCGAGATACAGTATTTGGTGGCACTGGCTTTATGTTCCAGGACCTAGAAGTTGTTCCACTTGGTCTCTGTTTTATCTTTGATGCCTGCACTTACAGATTTATATTTATTGCTTTTGTATCAGAGCTGCCTAATAGGAGGCTAGAATAATCACTCCCTCAGGAACTTATGCCTCTTATTTTGCTCTCACTCTAGGTTCTTATTGCCTCCCATTTGCCATCATACGAGCTTCGCCATAACCAAGTAGAGTCCATCTTCCTTTCAGCAATTGACATGTACGGACATCAGTTTTGCATTGAGAACCTGCAGGTATACATGTGGTCCTTTTCTACCACTGTGGTAGAAACAGTAAAACTATAAAGTTGTCCCCTTTATTCCCAAGCATGATTTAATTAATCGGTCTATTTTGATTTTCTGTGGTAGTGAAATTTCATGCCTTGACTTTATAAAATGTTGTATACTTACGATATTTTTTTCATAAAACTGCTGTTTTGTAGTTGAACTTAAAAATCAGATAGGCCTGCCTTGTTAGACGTGTTCTGTTGAAGTCTTTACCTCTTGTGTTTTTTATCCAGAAAGTATTCTGGCCTAGAATTAAGTGGTCACACTGGTTGATGTCTGGTATTTGAGTCAGATGTGTAAATAGGTAGTTGTTAGTCTTCTAGAGACAAAACTACTTAAGTCATTTAAGTTTCATTTTATGATAATGCTTACTAGTAAGCTTTATACAGAGCCACTTTTATAGAAGAGTATTGGCTAATTTTACTACTAATTGGAAGGACCTTGACTATCACTTTTTTGACAACATCGTTTTCTCAGGAATGACATTCTATTTTTCTACCTGTAAATAAGAGTAATACTGTTCTGTCTAGCCAAGGGAGTCTTCAGGCTTTCTGTCAGATTTTCTTCTGGAGAACATAGAGAGGAGGAAAGGATGTTTTTGTTTACTTGGTTCATAGTTGAAATAGAGGGTTTCAACTGGGGTCCAAATCTGTGGTTTACTGTAGTGGAGGGTTGAGACAATATTTGAGAGGTTGAGTACAGATATATGTCAGGAAGGATATTAATATGGTCATTAATAATGTGTTGTTAGTGTATTACTTTTAAGAATTTTACATATATTAATTCTGATGCTCACAACAGACCCATGAGGATAGGTATCATTATTTTCCCCATTTTGTAGCTAAGGAAGCTGGGGCACAAAGAAGGTAAGTTCATACATGACATCTGTAGACAGAATTCTTGGGTTACTGAGTGCTTCAGAATGCTAAATATTGTGCACTGAAATCGGTCTCTTTTGGATGTAGTGGTTCAAGCTTGTCTCTGTGCCTTCCAGAAACTCATCTTGTCTGAAACATCTATTTTTGACGTCCTCCCAAACTTCTTCTATCACAGCAACCAGGTAGTGAGGATGGCAGCTCTGGAGGTGAGCTTTCATAGCAACACGATGTGACCTTTTTCTTGGTTTCTAGCTGATTTCTTCTGTCCACTTGGCTACTGTATCAGTCCTTTTTATTTGGCCTTAAGGTTGGTGCTTTACAGTCTTCTTTTCCCCTGAAACAAAGACTTGCTTTACTCAAGTGTTTCAGCTGAACTAATCACCACTTCTGGGCTCCAATCACGGGAAAATAGCTGCCAGCATTTTTCAATAGTCTCTACTTTCCAGATATTTGAATTCTCTCATTTCATAATAAATCAAAATTCCCTATAAAACAATAAGTAAAAAAACATGGCTGACCAGAACATGTACCATTTTGTGATTTGGGCCAAATAAAATGGATTTTAGTTATCTTCTGAATTTTCAGGCAGCACCTTGTGCTGTGCACCTTGTGCACTTTATTTAACACAGCATCACTACAATCTGTTGCAGGCTCCTTTGGCTTACTTTTTATTTGTATTCTGTGGGTAGAATATAATGTAT